>NC_056450.1:22738400-22920900 GCF_018296145.1 Oncorhynchus tshawytscha | reverse complement strand
ATGCAGACCAGAGCCATACTGTGGTTTGGATAATCGCTTTTCACATTGTCTTTTTCAATAAGTTCCAACAACTATGGTTGATGTGTCACTAGGCCAGCTCAGTGCAGCTTGGTTAGGTTAGGCTCGGTTGGGCTCTGTAGTGTGAAAAGCCCCTATGTGAAAGAAGCCTATAGAGAGCCAGGCAGTCTGACCATGTGTGGCTTCTGTGTGATGTCGTCCAGGCTTGTGGACAGCAGGTTGTCCTTCATGGCCACGTAGAGCCGGCGGCCATCTTCGTCTGGCAGCAGAGAGTGCATGTCCCCCGCCGCCAGGGGCAGGGACAGGAGACGGCCATTCTGGACCAGCTCTGAAAGAGAGAGAGAGAGAAATACAGAGATTAATACAACAATCAGAAGCACAGTACTGAGGATGTCCTAATATGGACACGGTACAGCAGAGAGACATGAGGGTACAGTCACAATATGGTACAAAAACAAATATTACAGTTATACTGCATCTGTAATCTAATGACGAATACAACTTGACAACATGGACAAACAATTTATTGACAGTTTACAATATACAGATAGAAAGGCAGAGAGATCTAAAACACATAAATCAAATCAAATCAAATCAAATTTTATTTGTCACATACACATGGTAGCAGATGTTAATGCGAGTGTAGCGAAATGCTTGTGCTTCTAGTTCCGACAATGCAGTAATAACGAGCAAGTAATCTAACTAACAATTCCAAAAAAAAAAAAAAAAAAAACTACTGTCTTATACACAGTGTAAGGGGATAAAGAATATGTACATAAGGATATATGAATGAGTGATGGTACAGAGCAGCATAGGCAAGATACAGTAGATGATATCGATACAGTATATACATATGAGATAAGTATGTAAACCAAGTGGCATAGTTAAAGTGGCTAGTGATACATGTATTACATAAGGATGCAGTCGATGATATAGAGTACAGTATCAACGTATGCATATGAGATGAACAATGTAGGGTAAGTAACATTATATAAGGTAGCATTGTTTAAAGTGGCTAGTGATATATTTACATAATTTCCCATCGATTCCCATGATTAAAGTGGCTGGAGTAGAGTCAGTGTCATTGACAGTGTGTTGGCAGTAGCCACTCAATGTTAGTGGTGGCTGTTTAACAGTCTGATGGCCTTGAGATAGAAGCTGTTTTTCAGTCTCTCGGTCCCAGCTTTGATGCACCTGTACTGACCTCGCCTTCTGGATGACAGCGGGGTGAACAGGCAGTGGCTCGGGTGGTTGATGTCCTTGGTGATCTTTATGGCCTTTCTGTAGCATCGGGTGGTGTAGGTGTCCTGGAGGGCAGGTAGTTTGCCCCCGGTGATGCAGTGCAGACCTCACTACCCTCTGGAGAGCCTTACGGTTGAGGGCGGTGCAGTTGCCATACCAGGCGGTGATACAGCCCGCCAGGATGCTCTCGATTGTGCATCTGTAGAAGTTTGTGAGTGCTTTTGGTGACAAGCCGAATTTCTTCAGCCTCCTGAGGTTGAAGAGGCGCTGCTGCGCCTTCCTCACGATGCTGTCTGTGTGAGTGGACCAATTCAGTTTGTCTGTGATGTGTATGCCGAGGAACTTAAAACTTGCTACCCTCTCCACTACTGTTCCATCGATGTGGATTGTTCCCTCTGCTGTTTCCTGAAGTCCACAATCATAGTCACACACCAGCTATAATATCTCAGATGATACACCAAAGACCAGCTAATGAATGGTACTAGGCTGCATCCATCAATCATATGAGTTGTAGTACTCTGTGGCTAGGACTCTGCATAAGTCCAACTCCATTCCACAAACAGACATAATATGACACAGCACAAACCCTGTCCCACAGTGTCTATCACACATTCATCAATTCATTTCTCAAGCACTCTTATCGGGCAAAGTCAAAGTCCAAGTCCGTCAGAGAAAAGTAACTAGTACATCTCCAGACAGATAAGACGATAGTGGGTGATTACAACAGGGATTCAATGACAGCTATGATAGAGGCTCTACAAGATAGATCCGATAGCTGGATAGCTAAGAGTAGCGATTAGCAGAGAATGACAATCGCCAGTTCTATCAGTCTACTCTTATTGTGAAACCACACATCTCCCACACAAACTGATCTACACTAACATACAGCAGATGTCTATAAGCTTTGAGATCACATATGAAGGAATTTTGAGGATGGATTCGTTTACATTCGTCTAACTGTCCTCACACATAGAAGTATCTGTTTCCCTTTAGGAAAGCTTAGCTCAAGCTTAGCTTGCATATGTGTTTGATAGAAGATAGAAGGAGGAGGGTTTGGAGAAGATGGAGACTTAATGACAGACATTGTCTGGTGGTAAAACTGGAACAGTGAGATTAGACTGATGCCATTGTGATGAAACTGACAGACTGAGAAATGAGACATGACGAGTGTGGAAGAAACGACACAGCGATGAGAAGAGGATAAATCGATGGGGAGAAGGCATGAAAGAGAAAAAATAATCAAATGGAGAGTTAATTTGGAGCAGACGGCCTGTTAGGGAAAATACAAAAATAAAATAAAGTGCCATTTGGAGTTCATTGAATCAGTTTCATTTTTTGGGCGAAAGAGTTAGCAAAGATTTATTTTAAAGATATCGGGAGGACTGAGAGTAAGATTGACAAACAGGCACACACACACACTCTTGGATGTTAGCAAACTTGCTGAGTGACACGTCCCAAATATCAATATCAATTTCAAATTCCTTGATAAGAGTATAACCATCTTATTTGCCAGTTTGTGGCCCACCTGTTAGCTTGTACGATTCTTGCCATTCTTCATCAATGAGCTGTTGCCTACCACAGCACTGCCTCTGACTGGCTGGGTTTTCTAACAGTAACTGAATGCCTCCATGCCTGTCTGCCTGCTTTATATAGCAAGCCACGACTGTGACTCGCTGTCTGTAGGAGAAAACCATTTTGGTGAACAGTGTGGTGTTCCTAATAAACTGGTCATTGAGTGTATACTGTACACTGAGTGTACAAAGTGTTAAGAACTCCTTCCAGACTCAATCCGTTAGGGACTCGCGTTCCACAGGGATGCTGGCCCATGTTGTTGCCTATGCTTCCAACAGTTGTGTCAAGTTGGCTGGATGTCCTTTGGGTGGTAAACCATTCTTGATACACACTGGAAACTGCTGAGCATGAAAAACCCAGCAACGTTGCAGTTCTTGACACAAACCAGTGCCCCTGACACCAACTACCATATCCTGTTCAAAGGCACTTCAATCTTTTGTCTTGCCCATTCACCCTCTGAATGGCACACATACACAATCCATGTCTCAACTGTCTCAAGGCTTAAACATATGCTCTCCTTCATCTTCACTGATTGAAATGGATTTAACAAGTGACATCAATAAGGGATCATAGCTTTCACCTGGATTCACCTGGTCAATCTGTCATGGAAAGAGCAGGTGTCCTTAATGTTTTGTACACTCAGTGTATGTATATACTGCATACTTATACACACACACTGGACTGTAGAACCAATGGCCAGGGCACCCATCATTCTGAGTATATGATGAATACTTCTTATTCAGGGTGACAGAAAACACATTCCTGCCTCTTCCAAGCACAAATCCCCCTTATAAAAACTGACATGTAGTCTCCACACCAACACACATCACACATACACTCACACACACAGACACGCACATTCTTACTTGCCACTCTCCTGACTTACTCCCAACACACCAGCTGCACCCACCCACCCCACTGGGCAGATCCTTCATCTGGGGCATTTGCCTTGACAGCAATGACTGTGTCGACCCAGTGGGGGTTCCAGACCTGCCCTCACCAGCAGCCCCTCAGAGGGATTAGTACTGGCAGTGTTTCACTGACTGACCTCCGCAGCTAACACCAAAACTCAGCACATCTACTGGAGTAAGTCCATTATCTTCATGCACTAGTGTGCTAACTGCTCAACTGTTAATGTAAGGTACATTGTTAAATTCAGTCGGCTTAGTTAAAAATCCCCCAAAAACTAGTCAAAATCCGAGATCACAAACAGAAGGTTTTTTTCTTCTAAATGTGTCTAAACTCAGAACAGCCATGTACAGTATTTTCAGTCCGGTTAGACTCAACATGTTTGTACAGTTAGCAGAGTAGAGGTCTTCTCATGTCCAACATTTTGGACCTGGACCCGAAAGGACTGGAGGACAACACCCGAACCCAAATGGACCCGACGACAACCAGGCCTAGATCCGGACCTGACTCCCAAGAGAGTCAGCCAAGTTGTCACGACTTCCTCCGAAGTCAGTCCCTCTCCTTGTTCGGGCGGCGTTTGGCGGTCGACATCACCAACCTTCTACCTTCCATTTGTTTTGTCTTTGTCTTACACACCTGATTTCACTCACCCAATTACTTGTTTATTATTTAACCCTCTGTTCCCCATGTTTGTTTGTGAGTGATTGTTCGTTGTACATCGGTCCGTTATTGTGGGCTCGCTGTATTGCTTTGTATTTTGTATATTTTGAGTAAAGTACATTGATTACTCATATCTGCTGTCCTGCGCCTGACTCTCTACACCAGCTACACACAGGACCATTACAGAATCACTCACCTGGAATTGAGTCAGCAGGAGCAGATGCCGTCCCTGTGGTGGTAGAGGAGCGCGTCCAACAGCACGCAACCATGTTGCAACGTCTGGGCACCACCATGGATCGCGTGCTGCAGACGATGGATCATTGGGAGAGAGGAGGAGGTTTTCCAGTGGCTCCACCAGCCCCACTATAGCAGGTCCCACTGTCCACCCCTCCTTCACCCGGTCCCAGCGGGGTTCGATTCGCGATCCCGAGGGAGTATGATGGGACGGCTGCAGGATGCCAGGGGTTCCTACTCCAGCTGGAGCTCAACCTGGCGACCGTCCACCCGGCTCCTTCAGGGCGTCAGAGCGTGTCCGCCCTCGTCTCCTGCCTCTCAGGCAAAGCCCTGGAATTGTACCATTATGCAGAGTTCACCCGCCGCTTTCGGGCAGTGTTCGACCACCCGCCTGAGGGTCAGGTGAACGTCTGTTCCACCTGAGGCAGGGGACAATGAGCGCGCAGGATTTCGCTTTGGACATCCGGACCCTGGCTGCCAGCGCGGGATGGAATGACAGGGCCTTGATCGATCACTATCGGTGCAGTCTATGAGAGGACGTCCGTTGGGAGTTGGCCTGCCGAGACACCACCCTCACGTTGGACCAGCTGGTGGACCTGTCCATCCGGCTGGACAACCTACTGGACGTCCAGATTGGGGCCTGTCAGTTCCATCCCCCACTCCGACGCCCATGGAGCTGGGAGGTGCTGCGCTTAGGGTGACCGGAGGAGGGGCCAGTCCCTGCACCATCTGTGGCCGCAGAGAGCACACTGCCTGTCGGTGCTGGGGGGGGTTCCTCAGGGAGTCGAGGAAGCAGGCAGGGCACTATCGTGTCACCCCAGGTGAGTCGGCACCAGGCTCACCCAGAGCCCCCTGTTGCTCACATATATGTGTTTATTAATTTTCCTGGGTTTTCCACACATTCCCTGCATAAGGCTCTCGTAGATTCAGGCACAGCTGGGAAGTTTAATGATCGTTCATTTGCCCATAGTTTAGGGATCCCCATTGTTCCTGTGGATATGCCCTTCGCTGTGCACACCCTAGATAGTCGACCATTAGGGTCAGGACTGATTAGGGAGGCCACCATTCCACTAGACATGGTTACGCAGGAGGGTCACAAGGAGAGAATCAGTCTCTTCCTTATTGATTCTCCTGCGTTTCCCATGGTGCTGGCCCTACCCTGGGTGGCCTGTCATGACCCCACTATTTCGTGGCAACAGAGGGCGGTCACGAGAGTGCTCAGGGAGGTGTGTATGGGTTTTCATTGGTGCGAATATGGTGGAAAGTCCAGACCAGGTCTCCACCGTGCGCATCCCCTCAGAATATGCCGATTTGGCTCTCACCTTCTGTAAGAAGTTGACGATTCAATTACCGCCCCATCGACGGGGGGATTGTGCAATAAATCTCCTGGTAGACGCAGCACTTCCCAGGAGTCACGTGTATCCCCTGTCACAGGAGGAGACGGCGGATATGGAAACAGATGTCTCCAAATGTCTGGGGCAGGGATACATTCGGCCCTCACTTCACCTGCCTCCTTGAGTTTCTTTTTTGTGAAGAACAAGGATGTCTGCGCCTTGTATTGACTATCAGGGTATCAATCAGATCACTGTGAGGTACAGCTACCCGCTGCCTCTCATCGTCAGTGCGATCAAGTCAATGCACGGGGCGCACTTCTTCACAAAATTGGATCACAGGAGCGCTTAGAACCTGGTGCGTATCCGGGAGGGGGACGAGTGGAAGACGGCATTTAGTACCACCTCAGGGCACTCAGGGCACTAAACACCCTTTTCTCATCTGGACTGACCACAGCACTCTGGAGTACATCCGGGCGGCGAGGAGACTGAACCCTTGCCAGGCAAGGTGGGCCATGTTCTTTACCCGTTTTGTTTTCACTCTGTTCTACAGACCAGGTTCCCAGAACGCTAAGGCATATGCACTGTCCCGGATGTATGACACAGAGGAGCGGTCCATGGATCACAATCCCATTCTTCCGGCCTCTTGCCTGGTGGCACCGGTGGTGTGGGAGCTGGACGCGGACATCGAGCGGGCGTTACGCACAGAGCCCACTCCCCCCCCAGTGTCCAGCTGGGCACCTGTACGTTCCGTCTGCTGTCCGCGACCGTTTGATCTATTGGGCCCACACATCACCCTCCTCTGGTCATCCTGGCATTGGTCGGACGGTGCGTTGCCTTAGTGGGAAGTACTGGTGGTCCACCTTGGCCAAGGACGTGAGGGTTTATGTTTCCTCCTGCTTGGTGTGCAAGGTGCAAGGCTCCCAGGCACCTACCCATTCCACAACGGCCATGGTCGCACCTGTCGGTGGACTTCCTGCCAGATCTTCCTCCCTCACAGGGCAACACCACGATCCTGGTCGTTGTGGATCGGTTTTCTAAGTCCTGCCATCTCCTCCCTTTGCCCGTTCTCCCTACAGACTGCGGAGGCCCTGTTCACATACAATTACTTGTTTATTATTTAACCCTCTATTCCCCATGTTTGTTTGTGAGTGATTGTTCGTTGTACATCGGTCCGTTATTGTGGGCTCGCTATTTTGCTTTGTATTTTGTATATTTTGAGTAAAGTACGTTGATTACTCATATCTGCTGTCCTGCGCCTGACTCTCTACATAGCTACACACAGGACCATTACACAAGTTGCTCTTCTGATGAAGAAATGTGTCTTTATATGTTGGCTAGGCCTTCTATAAGTCAATAAATTCACCTTATTAGCATTAAATAAATATGCTATAAGCTGTGCAGAGCCGTGGTTGTGTCCATTCAGGTCTATCAGCCGCTCTGGTGGTAGGTCGGGTCTTGGGTATTCGGGTTCGATCTGTGAAGACCTCTACTGCAGAGTGCAGACATCCTCAGACAAGCTGAAGGAGACAGCAAGGTCCTTCAGACCTTGACCCTTAACCACCAGTCAGTTGTTCCTTGACCCTGTCAATCTAAATCAAGGAAAACGTTTGACAAATTTTCACAGCCCATTCACCCCATCCTCTCCGCCCCCATGCCATCATGCTACAATCCTCAAACGGGACGGGAGTGACCGTGAGTTAGCACGGCACCAGGAGGACGGGAGTGACTGTGAGTTAGCACGGCACCAGGAGGACGGGAGTGACCGTGAGTTAGCACGGCACCAGGAGGACGGGAGTGACCGTGAGTTAGCATGGCACCAGGAGGACGGGAGTGACCGTGAGTTAGCACGGCACCAGGAGGACGGGAGTGACTGTGAGTTAGCACGGCACCAGGAGGACGGGAGTGACCGTGAGTTAGCACGGCACCAGGAGGACGGGAGTGACCGTGAGTTAGCATGGCACCAGGAGGACGGGAGTGACCGTGAGTTAGCATGGCACCAGGAGGACAGTGACTGTGAGTTAGCACGGCACCAGGAGGACGGGAGTGACTGTGAGTTAGCATGGCACCAGGAGGACGGGAGTGACCGTGAGTTAGCTTGGCACCAGGAAGACGGGAGTGACCGTGAGTTAGCATGGCACCAGGAGGACGGGAGTGACCGTGAGTTAGCAGGGCACCAGGAGGACGGGAGTGACCGTGGGTTAGCTTGGCACCAGGAGGACGGGAGTGACCGTGAATTAGCATGGCACCAGGAGGACCCAAGCCAGTTGACATTAGAGAACCTCAGTCATGGGAGCCACTGATGGGCGTATATGTGATTAGGGCAAATGTATGGCGTGTGACACAGCTAAGAACATTCCTGCATCAGGAGACACAGACACGCACACAACAAGCGCACACACACACAGACAAGCGCAAAGGTCTAATAAATATACACTAAATTCCACTTCATGATTGTGTCCCACTTGTTGTTGATTCTTCACAAAAAAATACAGTTTTATATCTTTATGTTTGAAGCCTGAAATGTGGCAAAAGGTCGCAAAGTTCAAGGGGGCCGAATACTTTCGCAAGGCACTGTATGTGGGGGATACAACCATCCCAGCTCTGCAGATTTTGCTGTGAAGAGACAGAATCATTAGATAATTTGTTTTGATACTGTCCATATGTAGCTTGTTTTTGGTTACAGGTTCAGGAATGGCTGAAGAGTGCTGGGTGATTTGAAAGGTCATAGTCAATCAATCAATAACATATGTGGGAACTCCTTCAAGACTGTTGGAAAAGCATTCCTCATGAAGCTGGTTGAAAGAATGCCAAGAGTGTGCAAAGCTGTCATCAAGGCAAGCAGTGGCTACTTTGAAGAATCTAAAATCTAAAATCTATCTTGATTTGTTTAACACTTTTTTTTGGTTACTACATGATTTCATATGTGTTATTTCATAGTTTTATTCTACAATGTAGGACATAGTAAAAATAAAGAAAAACCCTTGAAACCCTTTTGACTGGTACTGTAAATATTCAGACCCTTTACTCAGTACTTTGTTGAAGCACCTTTGGCAGCAATTTCAGCCTTGAGTCTTCTTGGGTATGACGCTACAAGTTTGGCACACCTGTATTTGGGGGAGATTCTATTTCATAGTTTTGATGTCTTCACTATTATTCTACAATGTAGAAAATAGTAAAAATAAAGAAAAACCCTTAAATGAGTAGGTGTGTCCAAACTTTGGACTGGTACTGTATATATTTGCAAAATTACATTGATGGAAGCAACACTCTATCTGCAATATGGTATAGCTGATCCAGTGCCATTTAAGATGAACAAGGACTATTATTTTTTAATGAGCATGGACTTATTTCTATTACAGCACATTAGATGACTGTCATTCATATTCCATTCACCCAGTTCAATGTAACAGCGATAGGTTTAGGCTACTACATGATACTCAAATGTTCCTTATACCCATCATGAGGTTGCTACACCCTAGCCTATGAATGAAAGATTACAACGTAGGTGCACACAGGTCGAAAAGGTTGAGGTGACAGTGACATATTCAATACCACCTTGCACACTTTTGCCTGCATCTAGATGATCTAGCGTGTAATAATTAGTCCAGCAGTTGCCAATTCTTGCAAAAGCCCTGTTATTTGAGTGTTTCATTCCATTTGGATCAGTTGTGGATCGACTCTGAACAGATTAAAGAAGGGCACAGTAAAAGGCCAGTCTGGCTGTATTTTTACTTCTGATACTGAAGCGCATTCTGCTGCCGATCATCATTCTCCCAAGTCGTCCACATAGATGACATGCTTTACTTGATTGTGGTGTTGAAAACGCAAACCATGATTACAAGCGCTCAAAGGAATCGGTATACAGCTATGCATTTCTTATTGGTTGTGTGTGGTGCATTGGCACAGAGACCTGGACAATTCCTGGCATATATTTGATTAAATTAGAAATACAGTATAGCATCAAAATGTTGAAAATCAGATTTCCCCTAGCTGATCGTTGTCTGCAGCCGGCTCTGATCGTAGTGTAATGACACAGGTAGGGAGAGTGAGCTCATCCGTTGTGGTCTGTGAACACTCAACCTTCTGCACTGTGCCACAAAACCATGCTGAAGTGTTAAAGTCAATATCTACGTTTATAAACACAGGGTTACTACAATTATTGGTATTTATGCTATTTATTTTTATGACTCCCCCCTCCCCCACCCCTGTGCGTAAGTGAGAAAGTGTGTGTGAGTGTCTGTCTGTCTGTGTGTTTGTGTGACTGAGTTAGGCTGTCTGTGTCTCTACATGGGGAGCCCCTTAGCTGAGTTGTCTGGCTCACAGTTCCCAGGAGGAAGACTTAGTTCGGTGCGCCACTAGAGAGATGAGGAAACCGGGGCACATTTCCTGTGGAAATGGGGTTATCACTTCACCAATTACTGTGCAATTAGAAAGGCAGGACTGGAGATGTCTGGGAAACGGACAAACACACACTCCCCGACATCTGGATTCTTTCACAACTCAACCAGGCACAAGTGGACACCTTGCCCTTTCACCTTTCTGAATACATAGATATAAATCATAATCAGATTGCCTGAGTCCTTGTCTGAGTATTACCGCACACCTTTAGTTCAAGGCTGCAAAACCACTGTCTGCCGTTGTCAATGGTGCTACCAAGGAAGAGGGGTACTAATTCTCCCCTCAGGTGAAAGGAGAATGTGTCATCATCTAGATGATGAAATGACTCTCTGTCTATGTCAGTATGTTGTGTGCGAATCAATCTAAATTATAATGAACGTTCAAACATCCGCCTCTCCAATCACTGTACCGGGTAATAATACACCATCACAGGTCACAAGAGCAGCAGGTGAACTGTAAAGGAAACCAGACACGGCAAGCATCATCAAACCCCAACTCTATTATAACCCGCTTGTGTGCGGTTTTCACATGGCTTAACCGCTGAGATTGCTTCATTAGCCTTTTGTATGTGTCGCTATACATTTCACTGAATCTGCAGCAGTAAAATGCCCCTTTTGTGTGTGGGGGGCAAAACCCAATCTCCAGCTGTCATTTATCATTTGGGAAATCAGGCCCAGAGTCTACAAGCGACTGGGATAATTGAGTCATTATAAGTGGGGTGGCAGGCAGTCTAACTCCAGTGTTGGCTGGCTGGCTGATGTGAAGTTTGACTGAATAACTGGGATAATTTAGTCATTAAGGCTAGGAGGGTTGGAGAGAGAGGGACCAGGCAGCCAAGCTGATGGGGTAATCAGCCATGGTGGGGTTAAAAACCAGCTCCATCACATGTGGTCTTCTAGGATCTGATCTGGAATCAGGCGCCCCTGACCCGTGAAGAGCAGAGGAAAAGGCAGTCAGGCTATCAGACGTACATCGGAGGTAGGGAGGGAAATGACCAGCACATGGTACTCCCTCTGAGAGTCACTGTCTGTGTGTCGGTGTCTGCATCGGATTGAAACACGCATGCATTTACGCCCAGACAAAGACGCACAGATGCACACATTCACACACCCACACATTTCTGACACCCAGCAATTCCTTTATCACACACACTCTTTCTCCCTCTAACGCACAGGACCACAGTACCACCTTGAAGCACCTTGTATTAAGCACAATTCACATCTGGCAGTACACATCATCAAAAGCAGCCAGATGAAGCACTGAAATACAGCAGATCAAAAATGCAGAAAATAAAACCTCTCTCTGTGTTGAGCCACTTTAGCTCTGACTAAACTAAATTAATGAGAAAATTCCCACCTGAGAGTATTTTGAAATACTAGCTTTCCTCCCTGCATAATTTCCTTTTGTACTTTCTAGGCCATGTCCTTTTCAGCCTTGAATCTGATTCTTATTTGTACTTCACAGAGTCTGTGTGATGTCTGGGTGTGTTTAAATGGTGTGAGTACAGAACATTACGATTAGACTATCACTCCCAACTGGGGTTTATTATTGTTGCATTATCAGATATGAGTAGATGGAGCAGCTCAAATATCAATCAGTACTCACTGAGCACAGACCAAAAATCTGTTAGAAGACAGATGAATATACAATCATACACATTCTTTAAAGCAAAAATTTGCACTCTCAACGACACACATCATCTTTACACAAAATCGCACTTTGTCAATCATACACACAAATCTTCACACAAAACTGCCATACTCTTCCAAACATAGCTGATCCTTTATTATGTAATGGTATGAGGGAAGCAGTTATAGGGACATAGAAGGAACTAGATGATACAATTCAAATATACAACACAGTGAGTGGAGAGCTATACAAAAATACAGCACGTGAGGCACACTAACAAAGAGACAGCAGGGTGTGAATGGGAGAGAGAGGGGTTCTGTCTTACCTGAGTGGGTGAACTGCAGGCGAGGCTGGGAGGCTCTCCATGCCCCCGTCAGACTGCTCCCCAGGTGGGCTAGGAGGACCAGGGTCACGAACCGCCACATGGTCTCTCACTCACACACACTCAAAGTCCTGAGCACAACACACACTTCACGAGGAAGGCAAGTGCAGGAAACACAATCACGAGTATATGTGTGTGGGCTCGGAAAGATACCTAGATAAATCTAGTCCAACAAAACACACTACTCCCACTTGGCTTCAGCTAAACAGCTACTGATCAGATGTGTCTCCTCTCATCTCTTCGCTTCGTGTAAGTTGTCTTATGCGTCTCTCACTCTGTTGTATCTTTTCTGTTATGTCTGGGTTTCTCCCCTTGTTGAGTTTTGATTCCTCTCCCACTGTACTCTTCTCATCTCCTCTGATCTCTCTCTCTCTCTCTCTCTCTCTCTCTCTGTCAGTGAGTCCTCCTCTCCTCCGTATAGGCAAAGAGGAGGCGGGGGAAGAGTTCCCAAATTACATACACAAACACACACACTCCTTCTCTCTTTTTCACTGCTGCAGGAAAACCTACTTTAAATGGGAATAAGACAACTGCTATGTGGTGTGCCTTTCATCTTCTTTCTCTCCCTCTCGCTCTCACTATACCGCCTCTTTGCTTTCTTGTCACTTTCACTCCGCTGCATCAAACAGTCCTGTTGTTGGCCTTTGATGTATAGCATTTACTTTTTACTTTTAAGTGTGATAAAACTACTTTTTCTACCACTTTACTTCAGTACATTTAAAACCAGATACTTTTAGACTTTTACTCAATTAGTATTTTGCTGGGTGACTTTAATATTCTATTAAGCTATCTTTACTTTTACTGAAGTATGACAACTGAGTAGTTGTCCCACCACTGAGTATTAGTAGAAGTAGTAGTAGGAGTAGTAGTAGTAGTAGTAGTAGTAGTAGTAGTAGTAGTAGTATCAATCAATCAAATATATTTATAAAGCCCTTTTTACATCAGCCGATGTCACAAAGTGCTATACAGAAACCCAGCCTAAATCCCCAAACAGCAAGCAATGCAGATGTAGAAGCAGATGGAGATGTAGTAATAGTAGTAGTAGCAGTAGTAGTAATACAGTAGTACAGTAGTTGTATTAGTACAGCTGTACCGTAGTAGTAGTAGCTAGTTGTAGCATCGTGATGGTTGATAAAGCATGTAAAACTCAGAATTACAGAAACAGAGTGAGATCAGGACAAAAGCCCTGAACCAGGAGAGACTGAGGAGGGAGACAGTTGTGATGACCGAGGGAGAGACCTACCTGGCCATGAAACAGCAGGATGATAGATTGAGGGAGTTGGACAGACTCAGACAGCTGGAGACTCTTACCAACCTGGACAAGACCAGACTTGTATTTATTAGCTATAATTGTTTAGATATGTCCCTGTCTATGATTTATGATGTGTTTTAATGTATGCACAGATCTGCACACAAAAATTCCCCATGGGATAATAAAGTAATTGACTTATCTTATCTGATTTTAGGGAGAAGAAGATTTAAGAGGAGGAGAGAATAGTTGGAGAGGAAAGGTGACAGAGGTGGGAGAAAACCTTGGAAGAGATGTATTTGGAGAAGGCACAGAATGAGAACAAGAAGAAGGAGCCTGCTGTGCCTGTGCACGTGCCTAGGCTCATTGTCTACAAGCCGAGGCCCCAGGTCGAGCTCACACCTGACTGTTGGCTCCAGACCCAGAATGACCCAACTCTCGAATCCAGCCAAGATCCAGAGCACAATCAAGCTCCAGACGCCACGATGGCTGCTGCCGAGACCCAATGTGAGGTACTGGACATTGAGTTTGATGAGCGAAAATGTGTAGACGTAGATGTGGTCTACAGGGGCCGGATCATTCCCCTTGAAGAGATCCAAGAGGCCAAGCAGCGGCTCCTCCGGGAGGCTAAGGACGCTGAACACCAGGCCAAGGCTGAGACCTACAAAACCTAATGCAGGAACTACATTGACCAGATGAAGAGGAACCCAAAGCCCTTCCTAGTGAGAGAGGAGGAGGAGAAAGAAGCTGAATCCAGTGGCAGTAAGTACTCCAGCCTCATTGCTGAGACCGAGGAGATGGAGGAGAGTGTCAACGAGGAGGAGGGGAAGGACCTCAGAGAGGAGGAAGGAAGTGTGGAGCCCAAGGGGAACATCATGCGAAGGAAGGTGAATCGCTGGGTGAACGAAAAGGTTAAAGATCGCTACCAGAAGAGGATTAAGATAACCTATTACAACGAGGAGCACATAGATGACAGAATGATGTACAAGGGGGCGTATGACATCACACTTGTGGAGCAGAATCAAAGGAACCAGGCAAAGCTGCTGAAGGCTGAACAGAAGAGGCAGAAGCTGGAGGACCGCTGGAGTGGGAGGAGAGGGAACAGAAGAGGCAGAAGGAGGACAGAAGAAAGAGGCCAAGAAGTTCAAAAAGAGAGAGAAGGAAGATTCCAATTCTAGAGGCAACATCATAACATTGAAAATGGCCAGGGTAAATATTGAGCTGAACTGAAAAGACATGGGAATGAGTAAAACGAGGAAAGACGGTTTTAATTTTTAAAATCATGGTCAAAGTTTTCTGTGGGATGTTCATCACTTTTAATGTTAAGTGTGACCCAAAGATTACAAGTTATATTTTGCTTTCACTAGGCTAATTATCCTTTACCCTTTTCTGACCTCCTGTTGTCCTTGTATATTTCAGCTTTTGGTGTGCCAGGAGACGCTTGTAAGAATTCAACTCCAGACCACTTCCGTGCTCAAATGATGGGTCTCGACTACTCAATGTCCTTTTGATAATCATAGGGTCTTGGCGCCCCCATGTGGCTCAGACCACTCAGTGGCCAACACCATTTGAGCCAAAGTGCATCTACATTAATTTACCGAAGTGCGTCGCTGCAAGACTGGAAAATAATAAAAACGTTGCAGCTTGTCATGTCCCAAAAACGACCCCTATCCAAAGCACTGCTATATAAAGAACTGGTTAAACTACATTGTCTTGGGACTGGGCACAGGATGTGCATTATCTTGGTTTCGTTGCATGCGATTGAATATTGAACATGAGATTGAATACAACTGCGACCTGGCCAAGATAAAGTAAAGCAGTGTGACACAGACAACAACACAGAGTTACACATGGAATAACATGGAATAAACAAAAAACAAGCCAATAACACAATAAACAAGTCAATGACACAGTAGAAAAAATAAAGTCTATATTCAGTGTGTGCAAAAGGCATGAGGAGGTAGGCAATAAATAGGCCAATTTAGGCAATTTAGCAGATTAACACTGGAGTGATAAATGAGCAGATGATGATGTGCAAGTAGAGATACCGGTGTGCAAAAAGAGCAGAAAAGTAAATAAAAACAGTATGGGGATGTGGTAGGTAGATTTTGTGGGCTATTTACAGATGGACTATGTACAGCTGCAGCAATCGTTTAGCTGCTAAGATAGCTGATGTTTAAAGTTGGTGAGGGAAATATAAGTCTCCAGCTTCAGTGATTTTTGCAATTTGTTCCAGTACTGGCAGCAGAGAACTGGAAGGAAAGGCGACCAAATGAAGTGTTGGCTTTGGGGATGATCAGTGAGATATACCTGCTGGAGCGCGTGCTACGGGTGGGTGTTGTTATCGTGACCAGTGAGCTGAGATAAGGAGGAGCTTTACCTAGCATAGACTTATAGATGACCTGGAGCCAGTGTGTCTGGCGACGGATATGTAGCGAGGGCCAGCCGACTAGAGCATACAGGTCGCAGTGGTGGGTGGTATAAGGTGATTTGGTAACAAAACGGATGGCACTGTGATAGACTGCATCCAGTTTGCTGAGTAGAGAATTGGAAGCTATTTTGTAGATGACATCGCCGAAGTCGAGGATTGATAGGATAGTCCGTTTTTCTAGGGTAAGTTTGGCGGCGTGAGTGAAGCAGGCTTTGTTGCGAAATAGAAAGCCGATTCTAGGTTTGATTTTGGATTGGAGATGTTTAATATGAGTCTGGAAGGAGAGTTTACAGTCTAGCCAGACACCTAGGTATTTATAGTTGTCCACATATTCTAGGTCAGAACCGTCCAGGGGTGGTGATGCTAGTCGGGCGGGCGCGGGCAGCGAACGGTTGAAAAGCATGCATTTGGTTTTACTAGCGTTTAAGAGCAGTTTAAGAGCAGGGGGGGCTGAGTAAGTAATTTGTGGATTGACATAGGTGACTTCAGTCTGCAGTGGGAATGGCCCATCTTCTTGACTTTCCAGAAGCAACAAAATGTCAGAAACATAGTTCAGACAGATAACCTGACCATGGGCTTGGTGTTTTTCATCTGTGGGAGTCCAAGAATTTTGGGCGCTGGTGAATCAGGGCAATTCGTGTCGTTTCGGGAAGGAAATTAAACGCAGAAATTAAAATCAGTCTCAGTCTTCCCAGCCAGTCACTCACTACAGATACTCGTTGTGTTACCCGCCTCCAAACCCCCTCTCTCCCTCATTGGGCGGCTCAGGGAAAGAAGAGCTCATATTGGTTCAATATAGTTTCACTCGTCAAGGCTAAAAATAGCCTGGTATATAAACCAGCCGTTTGAGTGCACAGGGCTACTAAACTGGTCTCAGTGGTGGAGGCTGCGAGAGAACCGTCCGAGAATGAAAAGGCGGCGGAGGCGCAGGATTTTCCAGCTCTAGCCCACGTCACCGCTCCGCTAATGCCTTGCGCAAGAAAGAGCGAAGCTGTGCAATACATCGGCCTTTTACGAGATGTGTGGTGTGACCGGCTAAGGGGGTGGGGGCTCGGTGACGAGGTTTCTTCCTTTTTACCATCTGTGTCAGATTTTTATGCTGCAATGGTTGTCTGTTGTATATTTTCAGAACTTTTCAGTTGCATCCTTGAAAGCAGATTGATATTGAAGCTCGAAGCAGACTGAATTGTCTCAACAGTAGAATAACCAGGTTTCCATCCAACCTTTTTATGCGAATAAAGTGGCCTACATGTCGGATAAATAAAATGTCATGACAGGCCTGATGGAAATATCGACAAAATAAAATAAGCTACACAAAGTGGGATCTTTTTATGTCGATACAATGAATTATGCGAACAATTGCGGTGGACACGCTTTTATGTGCAACTATTGATATAATAACCACGATTATATTGAAGGTAACTTGGAACACGACTCGGAAATCATGCAGTTTATTAGCCGACAGATAAAATACACGATGATGAACTTCACAGGGTGGTTGGTGAAAGTGTGATGAGTTTGAGGTCCCCTTCCAATAAATATGGAGGGTATTATTCTGGTGACATGATTGATCGACGCTTGGCTGACATTTGACAAATTAAAATAATCTCGCTCTTTTGTCCATAGTCATCTCATAATATAGGCTATATCCGCACTGTATCTATATCCGCATAGGCTATATCCGCACTGTATCTGCGAGCTGTTGGATAGAGGCCACTTGCCAATACCAGAGTGGGCACATTCGATTAAATATTTTAAATGACAAATTACTCGGTACATGGGAATTTAACAGCAAAAGTTATTTTTATGTGCACTAAATCATCACGCACAGGCTTTTATCCGCAACAAAAATCATACCCCCCTCATGCTAACCTCCCCTGTTATTGTAGGGGGACCCGGGATGGTAGTAACACAGGATAGTTGTAACACTTGCAATTCCCTTTTTTTAAATGTATTTAATTAATTATCCAACATTATCAACTACTTACATCCCTACATCAAACGTGTCTAACAAAACAAAACACAGGTATAAACAAAATACTAAGAAAAATCATAAAATAGAAAAAATAAATATATATATGTCAATTACATTAAAATAAATATATTCAATTAATAATGTAAAAAATATGTCAATTAATGTGCAATTGTAATGTGCAATTGTATTCAATATCAGAAAATATTTACATTCATAGAACAAGTGAGTCAGATTTTCACCTTCTTTTTCACAAGAAAACGCAGATATCCAAATCAACAAATTTGGACAACATAGAATTACATGGATACATCTTATGTAGAATCTTAAGGTGCACTTCCTTAAATTAGTTTGGTATACAATATTTGTAAGGCATCAACCAAGCTTTTTTCCAGACAATGTTGGTTCTATGAATGGAAAATGTGTTTAATGTATTTGTTACCACAATATTTCTCAAGTAAACCCACGCCTTCCAAACTGAGATGTGGATAAGCTCAGTGATCATCACCAAAGCTAAGATGAGTTTCCATTAGTGTAGTAAGACCACTGGGAATGGCTTTGATCACAGAAATAAACTATCTGAAAAGTATTGGAAACTCATTCAATGTTGTAAATTGTTCATATGAAAGAATATTACCCCTGTTGCCGAAAACATCAAGAACAAAGTCACTATTCCTCTCATGCCTAACCCAGGTTATAACCCTGGTTATAACTAACCCAGACTATGGGGTAAATTGTAACACTTCACTCCTCCTCGTATTTATGACAACACCATGCATTTGCAGATTTACATATACAGTTGAAGTCGGAAGTTTACATACAACTTAGCCAAATACATTTAAACTCAGTTTTTCACAATTCCTGACATTTAATCATAATTTAAAAAATCACTGACTTAGTTCAGTTTGGATCACCACTTTATTTTAAGAATGTGAAATGTCAGCATAATAGTGGATACAATGATTTATTTCAGCTTTTATTTCTTTCATCACATTCCCAGTGAGTCAGAAGTTTACATACATTCAATTAGTATTTTGTAGCAAAGCCTTTAAATTGTTTAACTTGTGTCAAATGTATGGGGTAGCCTGCACAAGCTTCCCACAATAAGTTGGGTGAATTTTGGCCCATTCCTCCTGACAATGCTGGTGTAACTGAGTCAGGTTTGTAGGCCTCCTTGCTCGCACCAGCTTTTTCAGTTCTGCCCATACATTTTCTATAGGATGGAGGTCAGGGCTTTGTGATGGCCATTCCAATACCTTGACATTGTTGTCCTTAAGCCATGTTGCCACAACTTTGGAAGTATGCTTGGGGTCATTGTCCCTTTGGAAGACCCATTAGTAACCAAGCTTTAACTTCCTGACTGATGTCTTGAGATGTTGCTTCAATATATCCATCTAATTTTCCTCTCTCATGATCCCCATCTATTTTGTGAGTGCACCAGTCCCTCCTGCAGCAAAGCACCCCCACAACATGATGCTGCCACCCCCGTGCTTCACGGTTGGGATGGTGTTCTTCGGCTTGCAAGCCTCAACCTTTTTCCTCCAAACATAACGACGGTCATTATGGCCAAACAATTATATTTTTGTTTCATCAGACCAGAGGACATTTCTCCAAAAAGTACAATCTTTGTCCCCATGTGCAGTTGCAAACCTTAGTCTGGCTTTTTTATGGTGCTTTTGGAGCAGTGGCTTCTTCCTTGCTGAGTAGCCTTTCAGGTTATGTCGATATAGGACTCATTTTACTGTGGACATAGATACTTTTGTACCGGTTTCCTCCAGCATCATCAGAAGGTCCTTTGCTGTTGATTCTGGGATTGATTTGCACTTTTCGCACCAAAGTACGTTCATCTCTATGAGACAGAACGCGCCTCCTTCCTGAGCGGTATGATAGCTGCCTAGTTCCATGGTGTTTATACTTGCGTACTATTGTTTGTACAGATCAATGTGGTACCTTCAGGCATTTGGAAATTGCTCCCAAGGATGAACCAGACTTGTGGAGGTCTACAGTTTGTTTTCTGAGGTCTTGGCTGATTTCTTTTGATTTTCCCATGATGTCAAGCAAAGAGACACTGAGTTTGAAGGTAGGCCTTGAAATACATCCACAGGTACACCTCTAATTGACTAAAATGATGTCAATTAGCCTATCAGAAGATTCTAAAGCCATGACATAATTTTCTGGAATTTTCCAAGCTGTTTAAAGCCACAGTCAACTTTAGTGTACGTAAACTTCTGACTTCAAATAATAACCACACCAATTTGTAAAGGACAGGTGTAGGTTGTTTGTATCAAGTTTTGAATACACTACCATAAATGATCTCTGAGAAACTGACGAAAACTGACGAAAAGCTGAAAAGTGTTACAACCAACCCTGGTCTCTCCTAATAATGAGAGGTTAGGTAGCATGCCTTGGGGGTATGATATTTGTGCATCTCACTCATCCTTATTCATGATTCATTCAGGATTATCCCTAATCATTGTAGCATCCACATTAATGTAGAATTGTTGAGAAACAGATGCTATTCTTTTTTACAATAAAAGTGACTCCATAATGACACAATACATTGTGTACCATTAATTTCTATTGTGCACAAAATAATGTGAAACACAATGAAAACAAACAGAAAATGCATCCAAGAAATTTGTAGAGTCAAAAGCATGATGTAGTCATTGTGTTCTATGATTATGGAACCAAATGCATTCGGAAAGTACTCAGACCCATTGACTTTTTCCACATTTTGTTACGTTGCTTTTTTCTCTCATCAATCTACACACAATACCCCATATTGACAAAGCAAAACAGGTTTTTAGAAATATTTACAATTTTGTTTTTACATTTACATAAGTATTCAGACCCTTTACTCAGTACTTTGTTGAAGCACCTTTGGCAGCAATTTCAGCCTCGAGTCTTCTTCAAATCAAATAAAAGGTTATTAGTCACATACACATGGTTAGCAGATGTTAATGTGAGTGTAGCGAAATGCTTGTGCTTCTAGTTCTGACAGTGCAGTAATATCAAACAAGAAATCAAACAATTCCACAACAACTACCTAATAAACACAAATCTAAAGGGTTGGAATAAAAAATATGTACATATAAATAAAAGTATGAGCGATGACCAAACGGCATAGGCAAGATGCAATAGATGGTATAAGATACAGTATATACGTATGAGATGAGTAATGTAAGATCTGTAAACATTATTGAAGTGGCATTATTTAAAGTGACTAGTGACCAATTTATTAAAGTGGCATTTGATTTGAGTCTGTATGTAGGTAGCAGCCTCTCTGTTAGTGATGGCTGTTTAACAGTCTGACGGCCTTGAGATACCAGATGTTTTTCAGTCTCTCAAATCAAATCAAATTTATTTATATAGCCCTTCGTACATCAGCTGATATCTCAAAGTGCTGTACAGAAACCCAGCCTGAAACCCCAAACAGCAAGCAATGCAGGTGTAGAAGCACGGTGGCTTGGAAAAACTCCCTAGAAAGGCCAAAACCTAGGAAGAAACATAGAGAGGAACCAGGCTATGTGGGGTGGCCAGTCCTCTTCTGGCTGTGCCGGGTGGAGATTATAACAGAACATGGCCAAGATGTTCAAATGTTCATATATGACCAGCATGGTCAAATAATAATAATCACAGGCAGAACAGTTGAAACTGGAGCAGCAGCACGGCCAGGTGGACTGGGGACAGCAAGGAGTCGTCATGTCAGGTAGTCCTGTGGCATGGTCCTAGGGCTCAGGTCCTCCGAGAGAGAGAAAGAAAGAGAGAAAGAGAGAATTAGAGAGGGCATACTTAAATTCACACAGGACACCGGATAGGACAGGAGAAGTACTCCAGATATAACAAACTGACCCTAGCCCCCCGACACATAAACTACTGCAGCATAAATACTGGAGGCTGAGACAGGAGGGGTCAGGAGACACTGTGGTCCCAGCTTTGTTGTACCCGTACTCCTCCCATTCTTCTCTGGAGATCCTCTCAAGCTCTTTCAGGTTGGATGGGGAGTGTCACTACATAGCTATTTTCAGGTTTCTCCAGAGATGTTTGATCTGGTTCAAGTCTGGGATCTGGCTGGGCCACTCAAGGACATTGAGACTTGTCACGAAGCCCCTCCTGTGTGGTCTTGGCTGTGTGCTTAGGGTCGTTGTCCTGTTGGAAGGTGAACCTTCGCCCCAGTCTGAGGTCCTGAGTGCTCTGCAGCAGGTTTTCATCAAGGACCTCTCTGTAAATTGCTCTGTTCATCTTTCCCTCAATCCTGACTAGTCTCCCAGTCCCTGACGCTGAAAAACATCCCCACAGCATGATGCCGCCACCATCATGCTTCACCGTAGGGAATGTGCCAGGTTTCCTCCAGAAGTGACGCTTGGAATTCAGGCCAGAGTTCAATCTTGGTTTCATCAGACCAGAGAATCTTGTTTCTCATGGTCTGATAGTCCTTTAGGTGCCTTTTGGCAAACTCCAAGCAGGCTGTTATATGCCTTTTAGTAAGGAGTGGCTTCCGTCTGGCCACCATAAAGGCCTGATTGGTGGAGTGCTGCAGAGCTGATTGTCCTTCTGGAAGGTTCTCCCATCTCCACAGAGGAACTCTGGAGCTCTGTCAGAGTGACCATCTGGTTCTTTGTCACTTCCCTGACCAAGGCCCTTTTCCCCCAACGTGGTCTTTGGGACCTTCAATGCTGCAGACATTTTTTAGTACCCTTCCCCAGATCTGTGCCTTGATACAATACTTTCTCTGAGCTCTACGGACAATTCCTTCGACCTCATGGCTTGGTTTTTGCTCTGACATGATCTGTCAACTGTGAGACCTTATCTAGACAGGTGTGTGCCTTTCCAAATCATGTCCAATCAATTGAATTTACCACAGGTGGACTCCAATCAAGTTGTAGAAACATCTCAAGGATGATCAATGGAAACAGGATGCACCTGAGCTCAATTTCGAGTCTCATAGCAAAGGGTCTGAATAGTTATGTAAATAAGGTACTTCTGTTTTTTATTATTAATACATTTGCAAAAATTTCAAAAAAACTGTTTTTGTTTTGTCATCAATGGGTATTGTTTGTAGATTGACGAGGACATGTTTTTATTGAATCCATTTTAGATTAAGGCTGTAACACAACAAAATGTGGAAAAAGGGAAGGTGTCTGAATACGCTGTGAATGTTGTATCATTTTTATCATTTTAAATCCAAAGTGCGGGAGTACCAAAACAACATTAACATTTGAACTGTTCCAATACTTTTGTAGCTCACTGTATCTGTAAAGCATTTTGTAACATCTGCTGATTTAACAAGGTCTTTGTAAAATAAATTGTGTGATTAATTGATTGTCAGGTGACACTTTCCTTCAGCACTTGTAGGTGGTTCTCAACCTTTAAAGAAACTGTCCAGTGTTTCCAGATTTCTATAAAGTATGACCTTTAATTATTTACAATATGAGTGAAATAGTTTTCCTTCCAAAGAAAACAGTAATTAAGTATGTTAAAAGGCAGCTTTTCTGTGTTGGAATGGTGTGGGCATAAAATATTCATAAGAGTAGACCACTGACTGGCCAGCTCAGCCAATGACACCATGTTATATGAGGAAACAGCAAGCATTTTTTAAACGGTCTGTTTGGGATATGTGTTTTTCCTCCAATTTATGCTTTGGCCACGAGGCAACAAAATTATTTGGGTATGAGTTAACAGAATATGAACTGGGTGGTAAATTGTGGTAAATGGTCAATTGTGACCGACTGATAATATTGAGTAGTTATTTAGGATGCCAAGTGATTTGTAGATTAGTCTGTCTGGACACTCCTTTAAAGTCGGCTGCACCCTTTGGGCTTGTTCGAGTGGTAAACCGAAAGCAACCGACTGTAGACCAAAGTCGAGGAGTGAAGTCGGGGGAGGTGCACTCTGCGACGGCAGAGAGTCAGACACCGATGTGGTTTCCCAAAAGCACGGCTCAAAAAAGCACGCACGGTTGCGTGTCGCATGTCTCCAATCCCCATATCACACACTCACAAACTGACAAGTGTACATTGTACAATCAATTGGTTAGAGAACGAGCCTCATATCACATTAATTTGAACATATCCACTGAATACATGAATTGCAGCCAAGTTCCTGTTTCAGTCACATCATTGGTCACGTTCAGGTGTGTCAAACAAAAACACCCCAATGATTGGTTGACAATAGAGCCTCCCACAATGCAGGTGTTGGCTGCAGGAGGAAGTTGAAGAGCAACTGCAGAGATGTGCAGTCAAAACGTCATTACCTTTGATCACATGCTTTGTGCTAAGTTCAACATGCAGGCTGGACAATATTTATCCCCATAATGCAACACTTTGAAAGGCAGTGACCAAAGATGATCACCGAATTGACCAAATGTTCCACTCAAACACGCCCATTGACTTTGTCTTCCATGGTGACATGAGCATGCAAAACATTTGTTAGACCAATAAGTTCCAAAACTCTATGCCAATAACAGCTAATTTCCCCCTCCCCACTCAGATCACTAAGACAGTCCAATGAAAATGATTGCTTGAGAAACTACCCTTTGCTAAGAAACTGTTTCTTTTTGACTATTTTCATTGAGAACAATTATTAAAGGTACTTTTGAAATGATTTGATATATAGACAACAGCTGCACTGGACCATAACATCTCTGAAAAGCATCCTTGCACGACAAAGCAAATTGTAGCCCTTCAATTCCCACAACAAAAAAGGAAATGTGTTATAGAAAGTAATTTATTACACAATGTAACCAAGGCTAGTTTACAAATACAGTTCCAGTCATGTATGTGTATACATATGAATATACCCACGTCTTATATTTACAGATTTGCATACAACATGTTTTCCTGTTTATTCATTTCAACACTTACTTTACGGTTTCACATCCAAAAACTAAAATGATTTGTACATAAGAGACTTAAAGGAGTTCAGCCCTGTGTGTTCCAAACAAAGAAACGGCAGCCAGCCCAGAGTCCAGGCAGACAGAGCACTTGACTGGCAGTCCAGAGGCCAGCCCTTCTCACGACTGCCCCAACAACAGCATTTGGCAGGTGAAATTTAAATACTGATAAATGTTTACCATGACTTAAAAAAATAAGATGAGTAAAAACCAAACATCAACAAAAAAATTATACGTTCTAAGATCATCTCCCAAAGCAAGGACATGAGCTCCAACGGTCGGTCGGCAAGTGTGAGGGGGTCGGGGGGTTGGTGAGATGTAAACGGGTGCTTATCCAACCCCCTTTGTCCATCCACACACTTGCCAGAGCCCCTGGTACAGGGACTGAGTCCTGTCATGCAGTCTACAGAAGGAGACATTTATTGCTTTTCTTTCCTCGCCGGGCCTGTAGTGCCGCCCTGGTGGCCATCTCAAACACCTCCCGCACGCCATCCTTCGTCTTGGCCGAGCACTCCATATAGCCGAACGCTCCGATCCGGTTGGCCATGTCACGGGCCTCCTCTGGCTTCACTGGCTCCTACAGAGAGTTAAGAGGCACTGTCAGGACATCCAAAAAGCACTGACCATATCATGCGGAAAGAGTGACAGTTTAGGGTGAGTTTTCCCCGAAAGCTTTGTAGCCAACGTGGTCATTTTTTCTCTCATCCCAGTTTGTTTATAATCCAACGAGTTTGTAGAGGGAGGTAAAAAATGTGCCTGTCCTTTCTACGTACCTGTTTCATCTTGGCCAGCTCCCGGCGTGTGTGTTCATCGTTGCGCAGGTCCTTCTTATTGCCTACGAGGATGATGGGAACATTTGGACAGAAGTGTTTGACTTCTGGAGTCCACTTCTCTGGAATGTTCTCTGTACGGAATCAAAGGGTCAAGGGTCAGACAAGCACACACCAACACTCAGTACATTTGGGAAGATATGGGGTAGTGTACCGGAGGAAGGAGGTGTAGAAGAGCTATTGCTGTCCTATGCGTATTGGATGTGTGAGTGAGTACTTCACTAGTCAGACTGGGCTGAACAACCCACCTATAAAAGGAAACCTTGTGCGGATGACAGCAAGAGAGTGAGTGTGTAAGCTCACCCAAGCTGTCTGGGCTGTCAATGGAGAAGCACATGAGGATGACGTCAGTGTCGGGGTAGGAGAGGGGGCGAAGCCTGTCGTAGTCCTCTTGGCCAGCTGTATCCCACAGAGCCAGCTCCACCTGGTACAGAGTAGACAACCACTAATGTTAACCCTCATACAGATATGCTTGAAGTGGCAAGTGTATGTCAGCTGTTCTAGTGACTGGGTTAATCAGCAAACCTCTGGCAAGAGAAATAAACCATAGACAACCTTGGACACATTGATTCAGTAAAATGTACATTGTACAGTTAATGAAGTCTGCCTACCACAGACTTTTATGAACACACAGGAAATCAGGATAATTGGATATTACTTTTAGGTGTAGGCCAACTTCAATGAGGAATGAAAAGAGTACAATGTCAGAAAAACCAACTCCCAGCAAATCGGGAAAAATCACATCTCTGATAAGAGCCACTCTTTGAAAACGAATAACTGGACATTTCTTGAAGACATTCATCAGTGTGACACACTAAAGGGTTAATAGAAAGCTACTTGCCCTTCTCGGTTGTTAAATGGGGAAAGCAAATTAGAGCAAGACACTTCTACAAGTATGACATGACGTAAGCAGAATTCATTCAGCCTATCAAATCTAGATGTCCCAGATTTATAGCCGAGCCACATTGAGGCCAGGACACCTGGGTTTATAGCTCACACAGGCCGCAATATAATGAAGTGCCATAGGGTCTTACAATACAACTTTAGAATAAATATTCCTTACATCATTCAGAAACATATGCTGCACCTAATATGTTTCTATACCTGGTTAACTGAAGAAACATGTGCCATACCATTATACCCATCTGCCCCTATAGCTACAGATAAATGTAGCCCAATCGAGCCGATACCATGATAGCCAAGACCAGCACTATTAAACACAGTGAAGCGACCTTGAAACCCAGCTAGCAATTAGGGCTACGTAATTCACCTAACCTTGTTTACACCTTCAACTGAGAAATAAAACAAAGTATGTTGTTGAGTCTGTATTCATTACCTGTTTGCTGTCCACCTCAATGTCAGCCACATAGTTCTCAAAGACAGTGGGTACGTAGACCTCAGGGAACTGGTCTTTACTGAAGACTATCAACAGACAGGTCTTCCCACAAGCACCATCTCCCACAATCACCAGCTTCTTACGAATCGCTGCCATGCCTGAGAAGAGAGAAATAAAATCCATGAAGAAACACAAGCAAGCCAACAGCCTTATAATAAACAGGTTTTATAACTGCTGTGGTCTCAAATAGGATCAATGTAGTGGATTGACTGGACACAACACAATTGTGAAGATTCGCAAAGCTAAGTCACACTTGTATCCTCGAACGATTTCTCCCAGTGGGGCTTATTGAGGGAACACACTTGCCTTCAACACCTGAGGTTAAAGGGATAATTTACTTTGAACTTTAACCAGCTGGTCCTATCCATCCATGTCTTAGAAGACATCAACAACCAATGTTAACCAGGCTCTATCAAAACTGGCATGATCCAGAACAAACTGCAGGTATGGTATATGTTCTACACATGACACCGGTAATCGCCACTAATAACTGTTGAGTAAGTTTCCTCAGGTAAATGTGTGTGCAAGGAAATTGACAGCAAAGAGGGAAAGAGAATCAGCCCATCCATTCAGTGATCGTGTTGCTGCTCACTTTAAACTAGTTGCTGAATGTTAGGATTACAAGTCAGGACCGACAATGAATGGTGCATTCAAGGTGGAAAACATGCCCCATGTATTTTTAGACTGAGGGACATGTGTGACCGAACGCACCAACTCTGATGTACAGTCCTCAACTCTTATGTTTAGACTACTTCCAGAATAGGTCTTGACAACATTTAGCTAGTATTGCCATGTATAACCATGATACATTTGACTGGTTATTTGACTACCAGCACACTGATCCTGTGGACATCATGTGATTGTAGAAGTGAAGTATGTGCCAAAGCTGTATCCTAGTAATCATTAATGTGATGTCCCCAGTAGTCAAACGCCACATAAGATGGGTTCTCTGAAGCAGTCACATACAGGACAAAATCAGACAGTGGTGCACGGCAAGCAGCTTTTAGTTTCTTGGCTGACATTACATTAATTACTACTATAATACTGCTTAGGATAGACGGGCATTAAAGCTACTGTAACTATGTGCATTTTTGCCCATAGGGTGGATCATTCAAATGTTTAGGTAAGATGGCGTCAAAGCATCAACAGATGGCTGTTGTCCGCAGTATAAGGGCGGCCCCATTCACAACAAACTCACTTCGCTAGCTCTCTACCAGAAAAACAGTGTCTGGTCCATCTGAAGTGAAATTAAAATGGTCAACCCTAGACCGCAACTTGTCTAGCTAGTTAACCAACGTTACCTAAAATAAAGAGACGGATACTTGAAATCTATGGCCGGGCCAAACTAAGCCACCCAATCAGTCAAAGTTTTGTTTGTTATAGTTAGGTAGCGAGAAGAGTACTGTATAACCTTTGTTTACAGGATTACACGTTATAGTAAAAAAAGAAATAACCATAACTTCACTACTAGGACGCTACAGTAGCGTTAGCTACTTGACAAAACACAGTTAGCCAACGTAGCAAGCTAGCCAACTGGTCAGAATTATGGGGGCACCGTTGATGATGGTGGCTAACCGATAACGTTAGTTGTTGGCTAACTTGCTCTAGATAACAGCAACAAACTAACACGCCGGTTGGTTCCAAATACTGACTTGCTTCTGCATACGTTAACTACCTAAGAAAGTTAGCTGGTGGGGATACGGTAGGTTTCTAGCATAGCTAGTGTTCTGGCAATTTCTTTTGAAGAATAAAAACAATGGAGATCCTTTTCCAACGGTTACTGCTGCTAGCTAGCCAGTAGCTTGAGTCAGTGCGGACGCGGTATAACGTTACTACTATTGAGGTCGTCCTCTCGGGCTCGTTTCGAAATGCGAGACCGACGACGATGTACGGCCGGACCACTTTCTAACAATTTATCCTACCATTACACTCCACCAATGTTGTCATATTTCGATAAAAGTGTTTCAAAAGTAGTTGTACCTGTTGTTCAGATGGCTTGCAGTCTTTTTCCCAGGGCTGTCTTGCTTCGCCGTTAACCCTCGTTTCGATACAATGTTGAATTACTTTGCGTGTGCACGCGAGGGGGAGGGGTGGCTGGGACGAGCGTGAGCCACGCCTGCGCGTGCACGTCACTCGGTTTCGATGAGCATCCAAACCGTTTTGATTTGGTTTTTCAATAATAGCTGCATTCCAAAACTTTTTCCACACAAAATAAATGTTAGAAAGGACCCAAGAAGTGGGCAGATTATGCTTCCTTCCTTCGCATTGGGTCGTTCTACGAAAATGGTGGCTTTGCTGTCCCAGCCATAACCACCAGGAAAAACAGTTAAAAGTGTCAGATAATGACAAAGTATATTGTTAATAAAACATATGTAAGACAGTTAAATTGCAAACCATGTTTTGTATATATTTTAGAGTCGATGTTTAGTGACATATTTTGATTTTTTAAAAAGTGTTTTTTTTTCTCCCACTTTAAATGTCATAAAGCAAAATAAAGTTTAGGCTTTATGTTGTGACCTACTTAAAAACAAATATATATAAATATCAACTCATTATTGAAAATAATTTTGTGAATAGCTGTCCCTCAATTCCATGTCACTGGTGTAAACACTGAGGGGTGTTACCCTTTATAAAATGCACCACTTTGAAAAGATTCAACCATTTGGCAACTTTTTCCTGGGCCAAAGGTTAATTGGAGCCAGGGCTGTTTTGAAAAGCACTCTGTTTGGCAAGTTCTTCCTGGGTCAAAGGTTCATTGGAGCCAGGTCTGTTTTGAAAAGCACGTTAGGAATTGGATGATTAATTTGATGTGAGGCCTTAAGATGTGTCACTGGTGTTACACAGTTTATAGTAAGGGAAAGGACATTGTTTTAAAATAATTGATCAAATCACATGATTAAGTGATTTATTTTGAATTTAAGAAGTGTGGTTTGAGCGACTGTGGCCTCCATTTTAGCTATGCCATCTTGTCTACAGATTTGTCACTGGTGTTATTGTTCCTAGTTTTAAGTGTTACTGGTCTCTGGCATTACACAACTGTGTAAATTACTAATCACTTTTAAATATAATTTAAAATATGAACCCTTGTCATTCATTATATATGCAAATTGAAGTCCAATTACATCCTGGAAAGCCTGAATCGTCATCTAAAATATAGGTAACACCCATTTAAAAAAGTCTGGATAAGCATTTTTTAAATGCAATATAAAATACAGTACACTCATGTTGATTTATGTTAACTGTTATCTGTGTCTTGGTAAAAACATGTTTTAATGTAGGCTGGTAATCATTTGAATTTGAGCTACCCTTATCACAAATATAAGTCAAGCTAGATAAATTATTTATTTCTATTAGGCATTCCAATCTAAGTCACAGTCACCTAAATAAGGCAACGTGGAGTACCCCTGGGAAAAGGTTGTCAGTTCAAAGCCCTTCATGACATACAACGAAACAGCTGTAGAGTATCACATACTGTGCTAACTGCTCCATCTAGTGGCAGCCTAAATAAATATCAGCTAACATGTGCTCTATTAGTACTACCTACCCAGTGTTGCAAAAAGACAATTTTTTGTTACGTCATACAATCATATTTTATTTCATATAGAGATAAACAAATAGATCAGAAACTAAAGAGGAATCTGCAATGGCCACAGTAGAAAGAAACACACCAATAGTGGAAATCAGGGAAAACTGTCCTGTGCACGGACAATATCTGAAAACCAAGCCTTGAAGTCACCACCAACAAATTAAACAGAACTGCATCAGTATTGCCATCATTCACCACACCTAAACATTTCCAGTCAATCCACACAAACAGGTACTGCCACTAGCATTAACAAACCTCATAAATACATTGTGTGTTAGATTAAGAGTGTAGTTCTTATCTTAACCAACATTGAGACAGATTAATAAGGGGAAGAAAGAGAAACTAGAAAAGCTGCATCAAGGCTGCGTTTAGACAGGCATCCAAATTCTGATATTTTTCCACTAATTGGTATTTTGACCAATCACATCAGATCTTTTCACATCAGAGCTGACCTGATTGGTCCAAAGACCAATTAGTGAGAAAAAAGTTTAGAATTGGGCTGCCTGTCTAAAGCTGCGTTTTTACCAACCAGGTCAGCTCTGAAAAATATCTGTGATTAGTCAAAGACCAATTAGTGGAAGAAAAAGTGAATAGGACTACCTGTGGGAACGTAGCCAAAGAAACAAACAAGAGATTGACAAAATGTTCCTTAGGGAGAAGGCAGCCTGTCAAGAGTGCATCAGTGACTATTACTGTCACTGTCAAAAGCTGCTGAACTTTATCAGGGCAAACCAGTGAGAAATTACAGGGAGCCACTGTGTAAACAATCTAGTGCTCTCCCTCTCCCAGTTACACACTCATTCACCTAAATCCAAACACACACAAAACTTTCTGTCCAGAACTAAATATTCTGACAGAACTCAAATCAACAGTATGAACAAAGAGGAAGACACACCCACATTCCCTTTATTCTATTATGGCTATGGTTCCCCATCTAGTAATCCAACTCTGACTCAGAGTAGTTGATATTCTGAAAATCACCTCAAGTATTCAGAGCAAAAGTAAACCCCTCAAAACAGGTACAGGAAACACATCATCATCCACAGAGCAACTTGTCAAATGATCAGGTTTCCCACAAATGTAGGAAACATTTGAAAACAGAAGATCTAACAGCGGTAAAACAGCTGTGGGGTAAACCTAGATTAATTTCAGTCTTTCAGTGATGGGGACCAGAGAAAAGACGTATTTGACCTTGAAAATTAAACACCCATCAGGACAAAAGGATGACCTAGAAAACCGCTGAGAATCTCAGTCCGTCTGCTGAAAGCTTACTCTGGGACAATAGTAACACATAGCAACAGATGGGGAGTTTGCCAAGAGTCTCTGCTCCAGTCCAAGTGTCTCAGTCACAAAATCTGGGAGCCAGACGAGTAGCAGGTGTGGAGCAGCTGTCTTTTGGGGCAAAAGAGCTTTACGAAACACTTTGTGCACCCATTCAATACTTTATTCAGGAGAGACGCAAAGTGGTAGGTAGGGAGAGTCCAACCAATATGTTTGTACATTGCATTAACGTTTCAATGAACATATGAGGGTGGGTCCGTGATGGTATTTGTGTACAACTTTGGGGAGTCAGACTGTAAAACTGATAGGCCTGACAATGTTGACAATGTGTCAAACTGCTAGGGCTAATGTGTGCATGTGTAGACACTGTAGTGTTTGCTAGTCAAAACTAAGCATGACTGAGTGTGTATCAGTGTGTCTGTTATGAGCGGGAGGGGGCGTCTTCAAAGCTGATGATGCTGGACTCCTGTCCTGTGGTGTTCTGGGAGCCGCTAGAACCCCCTGCTGGCGTCGTTCTCTCCTGTCCCAAGAGCAGGGGAGTGTCGGTCCGAACTTCATCCTCATTGTCGTCGTCTTCATCGTCCATGCTTGGCCAGGTCGACTGGTCCTCCACCTTCTTCAGTCGCTCGTTTAGGGCCTTCAGCGCCAACTGCCTGTAAGACAATCATCATTTTATTTAACTAGGCAAGTCAGTTAAGAACAAATTCTTATTTACAATGATGGCCTACCAAAAGGCAAAAGACCTCCTGCGGGGACAGGGGCTGGGATTTAAATCAAAAATCAAGTAATAATAACATAAATATAGGACAAAACACACCTCGACATGAGAGAGAACACAACACTACATAAAGAGAGACCTAAGACAACAACATAGCAAGGCAGCAACACAAAATGATGTGTGATGATACAGTATGTAGGCTTAACTGCCGTCTATGTAAACAAGGACATGAGTATGATAGCTTGCAAGTGTGTCAACCAGAAAATGAAGCATGAGGTAAACAACTCTTGGTAAATGGATGCCTGTGTTTGTGTTTATTTGGGCCTCTAGAGCACTCACCTCCTCCTCTCTGCGTCCTGGGGGTCCGTCCCTGGCAGACTGATGGTGATGGAGGAAGGTGCCCCCACGTCGTAGCGCTTTACCATCTTCCTACAAACCTTGATCTTCACCAGGGCTGCGTGCACCAGGCCAGCCAGCAGCCCCACCACCGGCTGTACCACTTCAGGGAAGAAGGAGGCAAAGGCAAAGTGATCTGACATGTCACCACGGCCCCGGCTATGCCTCTGGTAGAAGCGTAGGTAGACCCAGCCTGCCAGGGCGCCAAAGCTGTAGGCCGCCAGTGGGGCGGCACTCTCCAGCAGGCCTGAGAGGCAGAGCAGGGAAAAGCAGAGGAGGACCAGCGCCGGGGCAGCTTTGAGCCTCACCTGGGGAACCCGCAGCACCGTCGTATCCCCCATGGTCTGCTTAAGGGCCACCAACACCCCCCCGAGGAAGGCTGGTGTCCCGTGGACACGCACCGCGAACAGGTAGTCCAGGTCGAAGGTGACGACATACGTGAGCAAGTAGGAGAGGCCAGCCAGGAGGCCTGCAGAGATGTTGACCACAGTGAAAAAGATGAGCAGCTCCAAGGCGCCCCACAGAGGCTCCAACAGACGGCCACAGGCCATAACAGTCCCCACGTTGGCTGCCACTCCCCACACATGCTGCTCCACCACGGCATGGGTCACCAGGGTCCAGATCCAGAAGTTAGGGGGGAAGAGGTAGCCAGGTGTCACGCCCAGGGCATATGGAGTGTCAACTGCCCATGAGAGCAGGTACAGAAGGAGCACTATGGCACTTATGGACTTCACCACAACGCTCGTATTGGCTAATGCGCCAAAGAAGTGCTGTCGTGCAACTGGCAGATAGCGATTCATTGTGTTGTCTGTTAGTCTTGAGCAAGGGCCGATGAGTAAGTTTGTCTGACCCGCAACTTCTCACGTGCTGGCCTTTTTTTTCTTATTTTTTTAGCAGTGCCAAGAATAACAAACGAAATCAGCGGAACCAGACAACATCCACTCTCTATAGTGAAGATTCATCCGGGAAATAATTTGAATAATCAATGCTAATTAATGGTTTAAATCAACCTTATGGTCTCACTGTTCAAAACACTTGGAGCAACTTTCCTACCTTGCTATGGACTTTGCTGAAGTTACCTTGTTTCTGATTAGATAAGAGTAGTTGGGCAAACGTTAGATAACTTACTAGCAAGCTAGCCGACACATTTAGCAACATGCCAATTACGCTCAATTGACATTGAACGGTGTCATCCTCGAAGTTTACATACAATTTAACTTCCCAATTAGTAAATAGCTACTTGACTTTAGAAATCATACCAAAAATTCCCAGATCTTCAACCAGCAAACGCTAGCTAGATAAACGTCTTCAGCTTGCTGGTAAGCAAGCACTGTGGAATAAGTAGTTAGCTAGGCTAACTAGCTAAGGAAGAAGTCAGACTGTTACGATGTTTTAAATCCGCCATTATAGTTCATGAACCCATTTGATAAACGGGTTTGAGTTGTATAACTACGAAAACTACAAAAAAGAAACAGTACCAGCTCCTTTTTTTTCTCGCCTCGGCACACAGATCAAATTAGTCCACCAGCTAGCTAACGTTAGAGGATTTCCTGCGTTAGCTAGCAAGCAACAGGCCGTCAAAGCAATGCTGTCGAGGCAAACAATTAGAGGTTCACGCGAAATTACTTGAGTCACTACGATTTCAGAATGTCAGAAGTCTCTTGGTTTACTTCAACGTTATTCCGATATAAAGCAACAGATTTATTCGGGAATATTTGTTGTCTTGTGAGGCACTCCCAGCATTTCACACTGACCAACAACGCTTGCGCTGCCAGTGCCACCGTCACCAACACACACGAAGCGTCAAGTCACGCCAGTTTGGTGCACTAGTTGATTATGGGAAACATAGTTTTTTGTTGTTGCTAGATCCTTGAGCTCCATGTGGAAAGGGCAGCCTATGGGGCATGGATAACTTGAAAATTTATTCAAACTGACATCTATTCAAAATGTTCTCTCTCCTCAAGCATCGATTCAAGAGGCATAAAAATACTTGGATAACCACATACACATTCATTTTATTCAGTAATTAATTTCCACAAAAAATAATTCACATTTCTCAAGACTTAAAAAAAGACAAAACCCTGACATCAGAATGCTACAAGAATCAAACACCACAGATGGAGCACTGGCAAAATCTGATCTGAAATCAACAGTGATGTAAAGTACTTGAGTAAAAATACTTTAAAGTACTACTTAAGTAGTTTTTAGGCGTATCTGTACTTTACTATTTATATTTTTGACTACTTTTACTTCACTACATTCCTAAAGAAAGTATTGTACTTTGTATTCCATATATTTTCCATGACAACCAAAAGTACTTATTTAATTTTGAACTCTTAGCAGGACAGGAAAATTGTGAAATTCACACACTTATCAAAAGAACACACGGTCATCCCTACTGCCTCTGGTCTGGTGGACTCACTAAACAGACATGCATAATTTGTAAATAATGTCTGAGTGTGCCCCAGGCTATCTCAACAAAAAATATATATATATTTTCACTACTTTTAATACTTAAGTATATTTTAGCAATTACATTTACTTTTGATACTTAAGTATATTTAAAAACAAATACTTTTAGATTTTTAATCAAGTAGTATTTTACTGGGTGACTAACTTTTACTTGAGTAACTTTCTATTACTTTTACTCAAGTATAACCATTGGGTACTTTTTCCACCATTGGAAATCAAACTAAGTTAACGTTAATAGCTCACTGGCAGAAAATGCAAAGTGGGTAATGGTTGGCTACCACAGAAGCCCAAGTGAGTGACCTTTGACTAGCTAAGAACAATGGTGCGTATGCAAGTAAGCATTTTGTGGACGAAGTATACGTGTGACTAATAAATGACTAATAAAACTTGAAACAAACTGGAAACTGTCCTCTGTGAAGACATCCATACAAATGTACACACCCTTAAACAACACAATCATGTGAAAAATAAACACTATTAAAATGACCTTGTCCACTCACAGTGCTGAAAACATGAGACTAAAAGACCCAGATGAGACATGCAAGGATCTGGGATGTCTCGGTGGAATTGTGCTTATGGAGAAAAAGAGTGCTAGCCACACGCTGGACACAACTGTACTGCTCTGATGTGTGTTTCAAATGTCATTGTCACCTTTTTGCATATTGATCAAATTCTCTCAGAATAACAGCTCTGCTTCTCCAGAATCAAAGACAAACCACTGGTACAGTGAGGTTAAATCATGAATGTGCAATGATGGCGAGGGGGACAATTTGACTGAACCAAATACACGTGAATGCTTGACTTATGTAAAGGCCAAGGGAAGGCAACTCAAACGCTGAAAGCCTTCAAACATTTAAACATGAATATCCAAGCTACTAGGACATGTAAGAAGACCCAAACTCAGCCAAAGAACCAGGGCAGTGTATCATAGATATTCCCAGATCTCTGCCGTCACCTACCATTCCCCAAGGCGTTAAAACATTACAGTATAGATCAGAGGGCAACACAGAGCTACAACACCAAAGAGCGGTAAACAAGTCAAGTGACATCCAGTCCATTATGGCCAAGTTTCATGAAATAAGCAGACATCATGGAATTACTTTTACCTGTTAAGATACTGTATGTTGGGTCCATTTAAATTCTTATTTATTTTTCAAATAAGTATTATCATAATGAGAAGATAAAAGCACTTGTTTTTAAATACAATTTAACAGACTCTGCTTGCATAGCTAATGATGAAATCTAAGGCTTGTAAGTAATTAAAGCAACTGTCCAGTGAAAATCTCACATTTAAAAGTTCATATTCTGTTAACTCATACACTGGCCAAAAAAAACCCACTTAAAAACACCACCTCAAACTTGTATCACAAACAAACATTTCTGGCCAATCAGCACTCTACTTGCCCACACCATTCTGTTGTTGGGGTATGCCCACACCATTCCAACATAGAAAAGCTGATTTTAACATACTTAAATTATCCTTCCAAAAAATTGTAATTAAGTAATATGGTAGTTAATTATAAGTCATTTCTATGCAATATGAATTAACTATATAGGTCATATATGGGGGTGGCAGGTAGCCTAGTGGTTAGAGCGTTGGACTAGTAACCGAAAGGTTACCAAATCAAATCCCCGAGCTGACAAAGTAAAAATCTGTTGTTCTGCCCCTGAACAAGGCAGTTAACACACTGTTCCTAGGCTGACATTTTAATTAAGAACAAATTCTTATTTTCATAAAGGTTCAAAATAAATGTGTCAGAAATCTGGAAACACTGGACAGTTCCTTTAAGATATGATTGGTAAAGTCTATGTAAATCATTTCAGTTTGGTAGTCAAAGACAGCTCATGTCACCAAAGCTAATACAAACACTCAAAGACAGCTCATGTCACCAAAGCTAATACAAACACTCAAAGACAGCTCATGTCACCAAAGCTAATACAAACACTCAAAGACAGCTCATGTCACCAAAGCTAATACAAACACTCAAAGACAGCTCATGTCACCAAAGCTAATACAAACACTCAAAGACAGCTCATGTCACCAAAGCTAATACAAACACTCAAAGACAGCTCATGTCACCAAAGCTAATACAAACACTCAAAGACAGCTCATGTCACCAAAGCTAATACAAACACTAAAAGCATGCAATCATCGGCTTGCAGACAGCTCATGTCAAACACTAAAAGCATGCAATCATCGGCACTTGCAGACAGCTCATGTCACCAAAGCTAATACAAACACTAAAAGCATGCAATCATCGGCTTGCAGACAGCTCATGTCAAAAGCACTAAAACAGCATGCAATCATCGCTCATGTCACCAAAGCTGCAGACAGCTCATGTCACCAAAGCTAATACAAACACTAAAAGCATGCAATCATCGGCTTGCAGACAGCTCATGTCACCAAAGCTAATACAAACACTAAAAGCATGCAATCATCGGCTTGCAGACAGCTCATGTCACCAAAGCTAATACAAACACTAAAAGCATGCAATCATCGGCTTGCAGACAGCTCATGTCACCAAAGCTAATACAAACACTAAAAGCATGCAATCATCGGCTTGCAGACAGCTCATGTCACCAAAGCTAATACAAACACTAAAAGCATGCAATCATCGGCTTGCAGACAGCTCATGTCACCAAAGCTAATACAAACACTAAAAGCATGCAATCATCGGCTTGCAGACAGCTCATGTCACCAAAGCTAATACAAACACTAAAAGCATGCAATCATCGGCTTGCAGACAGCTCATGTCACCAAAGCTAATACAAACACTAAAAGCATGCAATCATCGGCTTGCAGACAGCTCATGTCACCAAAGCTAATACAAACACTAAAAGCATGCAATCATCGGCTTGCAGACAGCTCATGTCACCAAAGCTAATAAAACACTAATCAAACACTAAAAGCATGCAAACACTCAAAGCATGCAATCATCGGCTTGCAGACAGCTCATGTCACCAAAGCTAATACAAACTAAACACTCAAAGCATGCAATCATCGGCTTGCAAAGCTCATGCATGCAATCATCGGCTTGCAGACAGCTCATGTCACCAAAGCTAATACAAACACTAAAAACATGCAATCATCGGCTTGCAGACAGCTCATGTCACCAAAGCTAATACAAACACTAAAAACATGCAATCATCGGCTTGCAGACAGCTCATGTCACCAAAGCTAATACAAACACTAAAAACATGCAATCATCGGCTTGCAGACAGCTCATGTCACCAAAGCTAATACAAACACTAAAAGCATGCAATCATCGGCTTGCAGACAGCTCATGTCACCAAAGCTAATACAAACACTAAAAACATGCAATCATCGGCTTGCAGACAGCTCATGTCACCAAAGCTAATACAAACACTAAAAACATGCAATCATCGGCTTGCAGACAGCTCATGTCACCAAAGCTAATACAAACACTAAAAAGCATGCAATCATCGGCTTGCAGACAGCTCATGTCACCAAAGCTAATACAAACACTAAAAACATGCAATCATCGGCTTGCAGACAGCTCATGTCACCAAAGCTAATACAAACACTAAAAACATGCATGCAATCATCGGCTTGCAGACAGCTCATGTCACCAAAGCTAATACAAACACTAAAAGCATGCAATCATCGGCTTGCAGACAGCTCATGTCACCAAAGCTAATACAAACACTAAAAACATGCAATCATCGGCTTGCAGACAGCTCATGTCACCAAAGCTAATACAAACACTAAAAGCATGCAATCATCGGCTTGCAGACAGCTCATGTCACCAAAGCTAATACAAACACTAAAAGCATGCAATCATCGGCTTGCAGACAGCTCATGTCACCAAAGCTAATACAAACACTAAAAGCATGCAATCATCGGCTTGCAGACAGCTCATGTCACCAAAGCTAATACAAACACTAAAAGCATGCAATCATCGGCTTGCAGACAGCTCATGTCACCAAAGCTAATACAAACACTAAAAACATGCAATCATCGGCTTGCAGACAGCTCATGTCACCAAAGCTAATACAAACACTAAAAGCATGCAATCATCGGCTTGCAGACAGCTCATGTCACCAAAGCTAATACAAACACTAAAAGCATGCAATCATCGGCTTGCAGACAGCTCATGTCACCAAAGCTAATACAAACACTAAAAGCATGCAATCATCGGCTTGCAGACAGCTCATGTCACCAAAGCTAATACAAACACTAAAACATGCAATCATCGGCTTGCAGACAGCTCATGTCACCAAAGCTAATACAAACACTAAAAACATGCAATCATCGGCTTGCAGACAGCTCATGTCACCAAAGCTAATACAAACACTAAAAGCATGCAATCATCGGCTTGCAGACAGCTCATGTCACCAAAGCTAATACAAACACTAAAAGCATGCAATCATCGGCTTGCAGACAGCTCATGTCACCAAAGCTAATACAAACACTAAAAGCATGCAATAGACAACTATGAATTCATTCTAAATACAGAACAGTACACCAGTCTCTGTGTAACGATATCAGTTTTGTTTGAACCTGTTGCTATGGATTGTCGTCTAGGACAGGAGATTGAGTGAGCTATACTCAATCTTGCCCTCTTCATCTGATTTTAGGTAATGTCATCTGATGGACGTCTCTAGACTATATGCTCAGTTTCAGACACAGTGTCTATTCCCCCAAGTTGAAAAGGACATCAGTTTAGTGAAAGAGTTACTTATGTTCAACTAGTGCTTGAGAATCTGTGTCATTAGAGTAACTGTTATCAAAGTAAATGACATTTAAATTCCATTCAAAACATTATTTTATTTTATTTAGAAACTAAATGTTCTTTATCTAAAAGCCATCCATTGTTACATGTCCATTCACTAACTACATACAGGCTCTTCTAGCCATTCTCCTCAAGATAGCAGCTTGACTTTAATAACTGGAATTAAGAGAGTCAGTTGGTCGCCGACTGAATTGATTTATAAATAAATACTTAAATTCATGTAGAAATCTATGGGAAAAAAATAGTTGGTTCAACAACTTAAGATGAATGAATACTGAGAGAACTACCTTTCATTTGCAATTAGGATAGATCGATTCACATGAACATCTGGATGATATGAACATAAATAAAAACTAAACAAAAGCACTGGATTACATTTTCTATCTGCTAATGAGTGGTTCGACCACCTTGACTGGTTGGTCCTGAAATTCACACACTTATGGGTCAGACGTCTATTCAGACGTATATAGCATTTCTCAAGTCATGTAACAAGAATCAACGTGTTCTAGTAAACGAACATAAAACATTTCCCTTACAAAAACAGAACAAAAAAAGGAATCAATAAATATGCACTGTCATAAATAAAAGTGGTACATAAAAACAATAGAAATAACAGGTCAATTAACACCTTAAGTATGGTATGAAAAGATGAACAAGTCTGATGATGTAAGGGTCTCATAATAAACTCAATAACTGGAGTTTAAAGCTCTTGCTGAAGAGACTCAAGGCTAGGGACTTGGCTTCCCTCTTCCCAAAGTGTTGGGTAGTTGCTGCGTTCACATGCTAGTCGGAAAGTCAGACATTTCCCGACTTCCTAATTGGTTGTAGTTATACACATGCCGCGTTCAACCAGTTAGCAAGTTGGACATTCCCGAGCTTCCTAGTTCCGACTAGCACGTAAATGCGGCATGAGACAGTAGGCGGCCAACGTATGTAATGTGGGGGGTAATAAGAGTCAGCAGTAACAGAAATGAAAAGTTCTGTTGTTTATTAAACAGAACCAGGTCACAGACCTCCCCCCTCTCTAAATCAATGTCCCGGTACTTTGCTACACAGTGAAGTCTTAAGCCAGCATCATCTTTACAATGAGCTCACTAAGTCTATAATGACAAAACTGTGACCAAATTAGGGAAAGAAACCCTCTTCTCTAGGCCAATAGCAGTTGACGGTGACGTTTGGTTGCTTCAGATGTCTCTGGAGAGATCTCCTCTCTGGAGAGGATCATTGTTGTACTTGTTGTACTTTTTTTGGCACAGCTATTTTTGACTCCTCTCAAATGATTTTGGTTTGACAATGATCTCTTGAATCCTGTTTGTTTTTCAGTTGAAATCACATACGCCAAAGATGAGAAAAAGGAACTGAAAATGAGTGTTCATGCTATCCACAAGGCAGAGTGAGTCATTATGACAGAAGTTCTCTACTCTAGAACCCTTGGGTACACAATGCAGAAACAGACAGAGAAGTAGACTGGTGACCCACCTGACCACCAGAGGGTTCATGGGTTATATTTGCATCACTTAGCAAAGCTACAGTAAGACTATGGGTGAGATCCAGGTCCTAGGACTGCCCGTCTCGCTGTTTCTCTACTCCCACTAGGTAACATTCAGAGAGACAGAGGCAAGGCATTTTCAATTCAGCTCCCTTCGGACAGTTGGAGTTTAGCAAGATCACAGTTTTTACATCGTCGCCTGTAGACGATGTGTACATTTGAAAAATATAGATGACATATCAAAAATCGAAATCAGATCTTTACAAGTGTGATGCCTGTCCCCAAGGTCTGCATTAAAGTCATAAATAAGCATACATTCTTTGAGTTTAAGGTTTTTGACTTAATTTTTCACCCAACAAAGAGCCTAATTGTTTCTTTGAATTGAGTCTCAAGTAGTCAATTTTCTGAAAAACAAAACGCAGTAAATTCAAGGGCAAATCAAATCGATTTTGAAAACAGTTGTGACATGTTTAGAGCACGACTACTATATAAAATAATATTCAGTAGCATATAATGACAATGAAGAACAATATCATGTAACTGATATTTTGCGCCATACAATAATTACTACCAACTACGTATATAAAATCTATTGTCAGTTAGTTATTAACCTAGTCTGTCATCAACCGCTGGGAATTTGTTTTTTTAATAGAAGACAAAGAAGTGATTTGCAGGTCCAAACCCAGCAGTCTCTTGCTTCAGTGATTTGCAAAAGCCAGTACAGGACAACATTTTGGAAGCCCCAAGTTCATTTTTCTTCATCACATAAGTTTAGATTTGCCTTTTTTTAAATGTTTAAATAAGATATTCAGCATAAGGATTTGGTGCTTTGTCCAGTCTGTTATATTCCAACACAGATTCTCGTTTTCTGAAAGGTGTGCATGTTGCATTTAGGATGGGGAATAGGTCTAGTGGAGGTGGTGGGCTTGGTTGTCCCTTCCCTTTCTCTTCAGCTTTCCTAGCCCCAGCAACTCTACTAACTGTCCCCTACAACCCACATGCCTCTTTCCTACGGTTGGAGGCTCTCATTTTCCCATCACCTCAATGACATCATCATCATCATCTTCATCGTCGTTGTTGCTGTCTGAGCTGCTTCCACCGGCGTTCTCTGCCGAGCCGTGGGCATCAGAGCGACCCAGCCCTGTCCCTATCAGGCCAGAGGAGGAGGGGAAGTGGGAGAAGAAGCTGGAGCCAGCGGGGCCTGGGGTGGCGGCCGGTAGCTCCCCGGGGTGCAGCAAGTTAGGATACATGCACAGGGACTGGCCGTAGGACATGGGAAAACCTGGGGGCAGCATGCCAGCCATACCAGCACCCAGCATGAAGGGAGCTAGGGAGGCCGAGTCAGGGGCAGCCGAGGAGGTGATGGTGGAGGAGGATCTAGGTAGGGTGCCGCCCCCCAAGCCGAAGGGGTCGGGAGTCATGGGGAACATGAGACGGTGGTCACCCTGCTGGCTGTGCGACTGGAAGTAGGGCAAGCCGGCCTCCATGAATATGGGGTGCCCCATGGAGCCCAGCATGGCTGGGTTGAGGCCCATGGGTGGGAGGTCATAGCCCGCCGCGAAGGGAAAAGCCTGGGGGGGCAACTGGGCCGAGGTGCGCTTGCTAGGGGCCGGCTGCTTTTTGATGGCCCATTCGATGTTGGACGGGGTGGAGGCCTTGCGCTTGGTGCCCCTCAGGTCCAGGGCAGCAATGGCATCTGTGCTGGGCTTGGCCGGGGCAGAGGCATCGCTCCAGGGCTTGGCATGGCTAGTCATGCTGCTGCCATTGTTGCTCTCTGCCGGCGCCTTCTCCTGTGGAGCCGCTGCACCTGCAGACAAAGCCTTGGAGCTCTGCTGATGCTGGGCCTTGGTTCTGGTTGCAGCCTCGTACCTCTGGAGTTCACTCAGGATTTCGGGGCTGTCGGGGGAGAGCAGGCGAGTCACACAACCATTGGCGGAGGCCTCCTCCGATACCTTCTGGGTGTCTGAGATAGGGAAGGTAAGACAGACGGGTCAGATACTTCTCTAGACTAAACGAAACCATCAGCACTGGATAAAAACAGATCCATATGTACCAAATGAGTAAAAACGATACTGACTAAAGGTTGAGTTGGTATTGCTACCTTTGGGTGCAGCAGCTGAGTTCTCTTCCCCTGCCTTGGGCTTGCTTGCAGTGCGGATGGCAAATATCCTCCCATCACAAGTCCTGATATAGGTCCCTTTCGTTCCTCTGATGACGTGGATGCTCTCTCCTGCACTGATTCTGGCCTTAACATCAGTTGAACTGTTGGTTTCAGGTATCACGATATCTGTGGTGGTGACGATCTTCTGGACGAATACGCCCGCCTTTTGCAGGTAGTTGACGGGAAAGCCTGAGCTGGACTCGGTGTCTGCTGTGGGGGCAGAGCTGTGAGACGCCTGGAGAGGCATCGTGGGAATTGGAGTCGACTGAACTGGGCAGACACTGGCCACCGGCTTCTCATCTTGTCGGGGGGGTGGGCGCCTGAAGGGGGGTAAGGGAGAGGAAAGATGACAGGGTGGGGTACTGACAGTCCGAATAGAGTGGAGGGTTAAAGATTTTATCAACAGTTCAAACTTTGGAATTCAAAACTTGGTGTCACATTAGGCATCTCTCTCTAGTTCTTCATGGAACCATGCCAGGAGTGCAACCTTCTCCTGGACCTGTTGTTCTGGGTTTCTTCTTTTAGGGAGTTTTTCTAGACACTTTAGTTCTGCATTGTTTGCTAATCTGGGTATCTGATGTAAAAAGGGCTATACAAAATACATTTGATTGACTGTATGCAACTGTAGTATTGTTACTGAGAAAACGTGTACATCTTTGGGGACCAGGGGAAAATCTCACCAGTTGCGCTGGCTGAAGGCAGGGATATTTGTGAGGCTCTGGTCGCTGGCGGGGTAATAGTGGGCATAAGAGGGGCGCGTGTAGGGCACCGACGCACGCTTCTCATCCTCGTAGCTCTTCTTGGCGGCCTTCTTCTCCGCTTTGGTGAGTTTCATCTCCTGTCGCTCCATCAGGAGAGACTCGTGGTGAAAGGGTTGCTGGAGAGACAAACATGGAGAGTAGTTTAAGTGAAATTGCTCTAAGTATAATATGCCATCATGTAGGTTATAATTCTGGATATAAGTGTTAATAAAGTAGCATTTTGATGAGAGTGAGAGTTCAATGTGGAAATGATGGGTTGAGACAGAGTCTGTCCATGATTCAGCGAGCTAGATGTATGTATCATGTGGATAAGTATCAACTTATGATTAGACAGTATAGATGTGTGTATATAGATATGTATATCTAGTTTGGTTCTAACCTTGGTGATCAGGTTTGGGTAGAGTGTATAAAACAGTATGGTGTGCATATATATACAGTTGAAGTTGGAAGTTTACATCCACTTAAGTTGGAGTCATTAAAACTAGTTTATCAACCACTCCAGAAATGTCTTGTTAACAAACTATAGTTTTGGCAAGTCAGTTAGGACAACTACTTTGTGCATGACATAAGTAATTTTTCCAACAATTGTTTACAGACAGATTATTTCAATTATAATTCACTGTATCACAATTCCAGTTGGTCAGAAGTTTACATACACTAAGTTGACTGTGTCTTTAAACAGCTTGGAAAATTCCAGAAAAAGATGTCATGACTTTAGAAGCTTCTGATAGGCTAATTGACATCATTTGAGTCAATTGGAGGTGTACCTGTGGATGTATTTCAAGGCCTACCTTCAAACTCAGTGCCTATTTGCTTGACATCATGGGAAAATTAAAAGAAATCAGCCAAGACCTCAGAATGTTTTTTTTTTTGTTGTGTTTTTTGTTGTTGTAGACCTCCACAAGTCAGGTTCATCCTTGGGAGCAATTTCCAAACCCCTGAAGGTACCATGTTCATCTGTACAAACAATAGTACGCAAGTATATACACCATGGGACCACGCAGCCGTCCTATCGCTCAGGAAGGAGAAGCGTTATGTCTCCTAAAGATGAACGTACTTTGGTGCGAAAAGTGCAAATCAATCACAGAACAACAGCAAAGGACCTTGTGAAGATGCTGGAGGAAACAGGTACAAAAGTATCTATATCCACAGTAAAACGAGTCCTATATCGACATAAACTGAGAGGCTGCTCAGCAAGGAAGAAGCCACTGCTCCAAAACCGCCATAAAAAAGCCAGACTATGGTTTGCAACTGCACATGGGGAAAAAGATGGTACTTTTTGGAGAAATGTCCTCTGGTCTGATGAAACAAAAATAGAACTGTTTGGACATAATGACTGTCGTTATGTTTGGAGGAAAAGGGGGAGGCTTGCAAGCCGAAGAACACTATCCCAACCGTGAAGCACAGGGGCGGCAGCATCATGTTGTGGGGGTGCTTTGCTGCAGGAGGGACTGGTGCACTTCAAAATTATGTGAATATATTGAAGCAACATATCAAGACATCAGTCAGGAGCTTGGTCGCAAATGGGTCTTCCAAATGGACAATGATCCCAAGCATACTTCCAAAGTTGTGGCAAAATGGCTTAAGGACAACAAAGTCAAGGTATTGGAGTGGCCATCACAAAGCCCCGATTTCAATCCTATAGAAAATGTATGGGCAGAACTGAAAAAGCATGTGTGAGCAAAGGAGGCCAACTTATTGTGGGAAGCTTGTGGAAGGCTACCGAAAAGTTTGACCCAAGTTTAACATTTTAAAGGCAATGCTACCAAATACTAAATGAGTGTATGTAAACTTCTGACCCACTGGGAATGTGATGAAAGAAATTAAAGCTGAAATAAATAATTCTGTACTATTATTCTGAATTTTCACATACTTAAAATAAAGTGGTGATCCTAACTGAGCTAAGACTGGGAATTTTTACTAGGATTAAATGTCAGGAATGGTGAAAAACTGAGTTTAAATGTATTTGGCTAAGGTGTATGTAAACTTCTGACTTCAACTGTATATACCTTGGTGACGAGGTGAGGGTAGAGCTGGCAGGCCTGTGATGTAGTGTGTGTTTATAGATGTGTATATAGGTGTATTACCTTGGTGACGAGGTGAGGGTAGAGCTGGCAGGCCTGTGATGTGTGTGTGTTTATAGATGTGTATATAGGTGTATTACCTTGGTGACAAGGTGAGGGTAGAGCTGGCAGGCCTGTCTGATGCCCGCCTCTATCTCTTGGTGGGGCTGTAGTTGCACCTGTGACACGTCAGGCTCCTCTTCCACGAAGTGCAGCAGAGACTCCACCTCCCTTCGCGTGAACGACAGCACCGGGTTCAGGTCATCCACCACTCGGTCTTCAGAAAGGAGGGATGGAGTCAAGAAAGGGGGTAACACTATGTCTAGGGTAGGGGTGGGCAATTCCAGTCCTCGACGGCCTGATTGGTGTCACAGTTTTGCCCCAGCCCCAGCTAACACACCTGACTCCAATAATCACCTAATCATGATCTTCAGTTTAGAATGCAATTTGATTAATCAGCTGCATTTCATAGGGATGGAGAAAACGTGTGACACCAATCAGGCCCTTCGAGGACTGGAGTTGCCCACCTCATGTCTAGGGCCATCAACAGCTGCATGAAAAGGTCTCTGCGTGTGACATGAAACATGGCATACAGCATACCCTGGCCATGTCTATTTTATTATTCAATTCAATTATAAGAGTGTGGGCCTTCCTTTTCTGTGTATACAGCATAGCTGACCGACATGTGTTACATTTACATTTTTACATTTTAGTCATTTAGCAGACGCTCTTAAAACATCTTAGGGATAGGGGGCAGTATTTTCACGTCCGGATGAAAAACGTGCCAAAGTAAACTGCCTGTTACTCAGGCCCAGAAGCTAGGATATGCATATAATTGGTAGATTTGGATAGAAAATAATGTCTATGAGTATAACACAACTGATTTGGCAGGTGAAACTCCAAGGACAAACCATCCATTTTTTTATTTTTAGGTCATAATATTTCCTGTTTATTTTCTATTGAAAGCCCTATTTAATAGGAACCTGGTTGCAGTTCCCATGGCTTCCACTAGATGTCAACAGTCTTTAGAAATCGGTTGATGTTTTTATTTTGAGAAATGAAGAAGTACGGCTGTTCTTTGTGAGTGTCACTCCAGATGGATTCTACTGTGTGGTGCGCGTGAACTGGAACGCGCTTCAAGTTGTTTTTATCTGGTATTGGAAACAGTTTATCCCGTCTTAAATTGTATCGATTATTTACGTTTTAGGGTACCTTAGGTTGGATTAGGAACGTTGTTTGAAATGTTTGGACCAAGTTTACAGGTAACTTATTAGATACTTTGTAGTCATGTTGGGCGAGTTAGAAACAGTGTATTTCTGAATCAAACACGCCAAATAAATGTACATTTTGGGGATATAAAGAAGGACATTATCGAACAAAAGGACCATTTGTGATGTTTCTGGGACATTTTGGAGTGCCAACAGAAGAAGATCTTCAAAGGTAAGGCATTTATTATATCGTTATTTCTGACTTTTGTGTCGCCACCTGCCTGGTTGAAAATTATTTTCATGTGTTTGTATGTGGGGCGCTGTCCTCAGATAATTGCATGGTCTGCTTTTGCCGTAAAGCATTTTTGAAATATGACACTGCGGCTGGATTAACAAGAAATAAAGCTTTATTTTGATGTATTACACTTATATTTTCGGTTATCTTGAATATTGATATTCCTGTAGTTTGACTTTGGCGCTCTGCAATTTCACTGGATGTTGTCAAATCGATCCCGCTAAAGGGATTGGCGCACGAAGGGATCCATAACAGGTTTTAAGGCGCTCTAAATCAAACCCACAACCCTGCTGTTGCAAGCGCTATGCTCTACCAACTGAGCCTAACAATGGCAAACTATGTCAAAGTGCACTTGGAGTGCACGTAGCCTGAGAGGAGTCTGACAGATCACAGGACTGCTGCACTTCGCAGCACACACACACTGTTGTCCTAGTGAAGTGGACTGGGCCGGCTGAAGTGCCCTTAACAGGGTTGGCTTATAGTAAGAGTAGATTTAAGATATTGGTAGCAGATGACCATGTAATAGTAGACCTAGTAGACATGGCTGGAGGAAGCAGAGGTGTAGTCTGTATGAAGTCAGTATCCATTCTATTCTGTGTTTGTTTGGTTCACTGGTTCCTCACCGGACATGCCCTGCTTGGAGATCTGTCGGTCGTAGATCTTCTTCTCCAAGGTGAAGTCACAGACGAGGCGGTATATATGGCAGGGTTTCTTCTGGCCGTAGCGGTACACCCGACATACGGCCTGGGCGTCGTGACAGGGGTTCCAGGAGGCATCGAACACCACCACACGGTTAGCCCCGATCAGGTTCACCCCCAGACAGCCAGCCCTGAGGATGGGAAGAAGCACACGTCACTGACCTGATGTGTATGTGCACGTGTGTGAATGAGGGTTTGTGTGTGTGTGTGTGTGTGTGTGTGTGTGTGTGTGTGTGTGTGTGTGTGTGTGTATATATAAATAGAGGACTGTGCATGTGTGAATGAGGGTTTGTGTTTGTAACTAGTGTGGTTACTAGTGTGACTATACATAAGTATGATTACAAACAAATTATAATTATTTATACCAGTGTGTTCCTGTGAAGGTCTTTTACCTGGTGGACAACAGAAAGATCAAGGCGGAGGTGTTGGACGGGTCGTTGAACTGGTTGATGAGCCTCTCTCTCTCTGAAGCAGATGTGCTCCCATCCAGTCCTAAAGAGACAAACCATAAAAAGAAAGTCAATCCCTTTCTCCAACACAGGAACAACCAGTTTTTACCCAAGGGCTTCATACACAGAATGATGGTGAGATATCAATATCCCCAGCAGGTGGCGATAGTCAATGTAAATCAACAGGAAAAGTGGCACCATGGGATTGGGGAGGCTGAATACATTTGTATAGCTTCAGTAAAAGACACCACTGGACAAATGGAGTCACAGAGACATGGTGACAGTGGTGGTTGTCATGGAAACGGGGAAACTTACTGTAGTAGTTGTGGTTGCGGACCCAGTTTTGATTATAGCCCTCTCTGGCGCTGCCCGCCAGTATGGGCCTCTTGGCCAGGAACTCCTCGATGACTGACAGGGTGGACAAACTCTGACTACATGAGAAATAGTGGAGGGAGGGATACGGTGAGGAGGGGTGCTTGGAAATTACAGTGAAACTAATTTAACCATTTGAGAAGTTGGTCAGTCTGTGCTTCGGCCTTAGTCTTCGTGGAATATGTTGCATAGCAACAGTTGTTTTAAAGGAACGGAAATGTAAGATCAAAACAGTAAAACAACTGAGGTTCTGTTTCTGTGCCTACCTGAACACCAGGATCTTGTCTCCCTTCCTCACACTCTCGTCGATCAGGTGGAACAGCAGGACCATCTTAGCAGAGTTCTCCAAGAGCCCGGGTTTATAGTCAGACATGATCTCCTTCGCCTGAGAGAGGAGATGAGGTAACAGAACAGTAGTGTAATTGTAGTGCACAGTTTAGGGTAATAACCTGTTTTTACTGAAACCTACGACAGAATCCGTTCTAAATGAGCGACCCTCAAGTTGTTTTCCAACCGTCATAAATCCATGATGACTCAACCCCCTGCCACTTAAACTGAATGGAAAAACAACAAACATGGTAGTGAAGTGTGGCTGCGTACCCATTCGTAGGTGATGACCTGGTTGGCCTTCTCCTGCAGAGCGTTTAGACTCAGCCCTCCGATGCTGTTGGGGTCCTCCGGGGTCTTGCCCTTCTGGTAGGGGGCTGGGCAGCGGGCGTGGCCGTTGGTAATGTCATCCAGGTCCAGGTCCTGCTCATTGGCCAGATTCTCCTTCTGCAGCGCCTCGTACAGCACGTCTGGGTGGTTCCAGATCTGGTAGAGGAAGACATTATTCCAACATTAGGATGACGTCTGGGACATGTAGTACACATCATGTGACATACAGGGCATTGGGAAAGTATTCAGACCACTTGAATTTTCCCACATTGCTACGTTACAGCCTTATTCTAAAATGGATTAAATAGTTTTTTCTCCCCCTCATCAATCAACACACTAGATTGATGAGGGGGAGAAAAACAATTTAATCCATTTTAGAATAAGGCTGTAACGTAACATTTTTTTTACATGACAAAATGTGGCCTGAATACTTTCCCAATGCGCTGTACATCAAACGCCATGTACATGCCCACATTTCCTTCAGACGTCATCCTAATATTGTTATAATACCACATAATTTCAAACTGAAATATTACATTTTCCGTAAGTATTCAGACCCTTGCTCAGTACTTTGTTGAAGCACCTTTTGCAGCGATTACAGCCTTGAGTCTTCTTTGGTATGACGCTACAAGCTTGGCACACCTGTATTTGGGGAGTTTCTCCCATTTTTCTCTGCAGATCCTCTCATGCTCTGTCAGGTTAAATGGAGAGCATCACTGCACAGCTATTTCAAGGTTTCTCCAGAGATGTTCGATCAGGTTCATGTCCGGGCTCTGGCTGGGCCACTCAAGGACATTCAGAGACTTGTCCCGAAGCCACTTCTGCGTTGTCTTGGCTGTGTGCTTAGAGTCACTGTCATTCGCCCCAGTCTGAGGTCCTGAGCGCTCTGGAGCAGGTTTTCATCAAGGCTGGTTTTACTGAGGAGTGGCTTCTGTCTGGCCACTCTACCATGAAGTCCTAATTGGTGGAGTGCTGCAGAGATAGTTGTCCTTCTGGAAGGTTCTCTCATGTCCACAGAGAAACTCTGGAGCTCTGTCAGAGTGACCATTGGGTTCTTGGTCACCTCCCTGACCAAGGCGCTTCTCCCAATTGCTCAGTTTGGCCGGGCGGCCAACTCTAGGAAGAGTCTTGGTGGTTCCAAACTTCTTCCATTTAAGAATGATGGAGGCCACTGTATCCTTGGGGACCTTCAATGCTGCAGGAATGTTCTTGGTACCCTTCCCCAGATCTGTGCCTTGACACAATCCTGTCTCTGAGCTCTATGGACAATTCCTTCAACCTCATGGCTTGTTTTTTTGCTCTGACATGCACTGGTCAACTGTAGGACCTTATATAGACAGGTTTGTGCCTTTCCAAATCATGTCCAATCAAGTGAATTTACCACAGGTGGACTCCAATCAAGTTGTAGAAACATCTCAAGGATGGTCAACGGAAACAGGATGCACCGGAGCTCAATTTCGAGTCTCATAACAAAGAGTCTTAATAGTTATGTAAATAAAGTATATTTTTTATTTGTAATAAATTTGCAAACATTTCTAAAAAACATTTTTTTCTTTGTAATTATAGGATATTGTGTGTAGATTGATGAGGATCTGTATTTATTTCAACCATTTGAAGAATAGTGCTGTAACGTAACAAAATGTGGAAAAAGTTGAGGGATCTGAATACTTTCCGATTGTCCTTCAGACATTTATTTCACTCCTGTGTATGACAGAACAGACACAGACAGACATGCACACCTTGCAGCAAACACAGAAGGCCTTGAGTGGGTTGAGGCTGAGCCAGCCGCTGTTGCCTGCCTCTCTGAAGCGGTTCATAAACTCTGTGTAGAGGGCCCTCTGCAGGGGCGACAGGCGCACCATGATCACATGCTCGTCCTTGGAGGGGAGCTGGTCTCTCAGCACGTTATGGCCACGCCTGGGAACAAACACAAGCACAACCAGAGCTAGACCACACATTTTTATGCCATATAGATCTCTTCTACATTCATGAACAAACACAACCATTATCAGACTTCATCTAGAATATCCATTGAAAGTACTTTTTAGTCCAGGAATAGACTGGGGTGGCAGGTAGGCTAGCGGTTATGGAGGTGAGCCTGTAACTGGAGGGTTGCCAGTTCAAATTCCGGGTCCGAAAGGAAAAATCTGGCAGGTAATGAGCTGGCAATCAGAGGGTTGCTGTTATCAAAATCCTACATGTCTTTGCCTGCCGTTGTGTCCTTGAGCAAGGCACTTAACCCCCCACAACAGCAGCTCCACAGGCGACTAGTGTGGTAGCACTGCACCTCTCCAAAAACCCTGCATGTGTGTTTACGGAGGGGCTTGGTAAAAGCAGAAGTCAAATTTCGTCTGGACCTTGTGTGCAATTGACTAATAAAGTCATCTTAAGGTTTAATCGGAGAGGGGGAAACTTGCCTATAAAGTATAAAGAATACAGTTCATGTGGGTTATAACCAGCTCTCATTCTCACCTCTGGACGAAGCCCTCCAGCAGGCTATGGAGGACATGACTTCGGTATCTCATCAACCGGACGTCCTGAGGCGTACTGTCCACACACTGCCCGTTCAGAATGGGCCTCTCAAACATGTTACTGAACTCCTGCCTGGTGCCCAGGAAATCAGGCCTGACAAAGTCCACCATGCACCAGTACTCTATCAGGTTGTTCTGCAGGGGGTATCCCGTGAGGACCACACGTCTCCGGGTACGGATATTCTTCAGGGCCTGCGAGGTGCTGGCGTGGCAGTTCTTAATGCGGTGGCCCTCGTCACAGATCACCACGTCCGGGCCTGGGCGAGACAGGGCCTTCTCTATGTCTTCAGGAGAGTAGAGGAATGTCAAGTTAGAGCTATTTCAGGAAGAATGGAAGTCCAACCAGTCCCAGATTGCCTAGTTAAATGAAGGTTAAATTAAAAAGCCATGACGGTAAGATGTGTATGTAGGACTGATCAAAGCATTTACTTTACGTTCCATTGATCTAAGTGACTCATGTTATCGGAGTCACTCATGATGAAATACTAAATTGATGTCGTGACTGGAAACCCATGCACTCGTACACACATCCTGGTGCACATGACAAATGTCTAACAAAATGTTATCTAACATGGGTTCTAACAAAGGGTTAAACATTAGGATCTCTCAAAATCCAAATGTAAAAATGACCTTGGTTTGATGAAAGAAAAACTGCCATAAGCTGCTGGTTTGAAAACTCTGAAAAGCTCAGGCCATGACTGACATCAGTGTCAAATGACAGGTGTCAACCTCACTCGGAGGTGACCTTTTTGACCTACTGACCTTTGAGGAGCTCCTGCTGCAGGTTCTCTTCGTCCAGGTCAATGACCACTGGTCCTTGGAGCTTCTTGGACTTATTTTTCCGGCCCGCCACAAAGCTCTTCTTCAGGGACAACAGGCGGTACATCTCATATCCCATCAGGAGCACGCCGCCATCCAGCGACCAGTCAGAGATCACCTTCGCTCTGCTGGCCGTGGTTCTGAAAGAGAGCAGAAAGAGAGAGAGAAAAAGAGATGAGAAAAGAGAGCGAAGAAAAAGAAAGAAAGATAGCACATAAGGGACAATGTTCCACACATAATAGCACAGGCATTTAGAGACTTATTTATTTATTTTTATTTAACTAAGCAAGTCAGTTAAGAACAAATTCTTCTTTACAATGACGGCCTAGGAACAGTGGGTTAACTGCATGGTTCAGGGGTAGAATGACATTTTTACCTTGTCAGCTCAGGGATTCAAATCTAGCAGCCTTTCGGGTTACTGACTCAACGCTCTAACCACTAGGCTACCTGCCGCCCCAGTGTATATACATAAAGACGACTTGCAGTACATCTTAATCAAACCTTCTTGCTAAAGGTCTTAATAGTTGATGTACATTAAATGCCTTACGTACTTCATGTAGTTACACACCTGGGCGATAGATGAGTCATGTTTGTATATGCATTTATTTTTAGAGACAGATCCCTGGCAGTTGTGTCATATAAGCAGAGCTTCTAGTCACTCACAAACACAAACCATGATCATGGCTAAAAGGCTCCAGCTTTGAAATTGGAGGTAGTGGGATATCCCTGTTCCCAGAGAGGACGGGAAACTTACTTGTGCTCGTCATTCAGGATGTGGACCTTGAAGATGCGCGGGGAGAAGTGTGCGGGGTTGATGTCTGCGGGTAACGCCTCAGAGGAAGGGACCCAGAGGTTAAACTCAGCCAGCCAGTTCTGTAACGTGTTGACCTGTAGCGAGAAGGGTAGAGAGTGAGAGAGAGAGGGGTAGTGAGAGAGGGGTAGAGAGAGAGAGAAAAAGGTTCAGAGGTAGAGAGCGAGAAGAAGAGAAAACACAGAGAGAGTGCGAGAGAGAGCAAGGTAGAGAGAGAGAGCGCGAGGTAGAGAGAGAGAGCGGTAGAGAGAGAGAGCGGTAGGGAGAGTGAGCGCGGTAGGGATAGAGAGAGCGCGGTAGGGATAGAGAGAGCGCGGTAGGGATAGAGAGAGCGCGGTAGGGAGAGAGAGAGCGCGGTAGGGAGAGAGAGAGAGCAGTAGGGAGAGAGAGAGAGAGCGGTAGGGAGAGAGAGAGCGGTAGGGAGAGAGAGAGAGCGGTAGGGAGAGAGAGAGCGGTAGGGAGAGAGAGAGCTCGGTAGGGAGAGAGAGAGCGGTAGGGAGAGAGAGCTCGGTAGGGAGAGAGAGAGCGGTAGGGAGAGAGAGAGCGGTAGAGAGAGAGAGCGGTAGGGAGAGAGAGAGCTCGGTAGGGAGAGAGAGAGCGGTAGAGAGAGAGAGAGCGGTAGAGAGAGAGAGAGCGGTAGGGAGAGAGAGAGCGGTAGGGAGAGAGAGAGCGGTAGAGAGAGAGAGAGAGCGGTAGAGAGAGAGAAAATTACCTCAGTCAAGAGATTACAAAACAGATTCACACATCCCCATTGCATTATGTCCAGTATGTATAAACAGAATAGAGCATGTAAAGAGAGAAAAGAGTACACAGCCACTTACAGGAACGATGGCGAGCACGGTGTGGGCCTGTGTGTGTTTAAGCAGGATGTCTATAAAAGAGATGACCTGCAAGGTCTTGCCCAGGCCCATGCTGTGGGCAAGGATACAGCCGAAGCCACTGCTGCGCTTAGACCTCTCCAGAGACTCCACCAGGTTATCATACAGGAACCGGACCCCACCGATCTGATGGGAGAGGGGGAGAAAAGAAAGGAGGAAGAGAGGGAGGGACAGAAGTAGTGCGATCATTAGCAGATTGATAAGTCTGTTAATTGTTATATTAGTTTGACTGCATTGTATACCATGGCTGTCTCCATGGGCTCTGTGGGGTGTGGCAGAGGCAGAAAATCTTCATTGAAAGTGCTTTTTAGGCTTAATATGGATCTGGGAAATTAGCCCTATAACTGCTAGACTCACTGTGCTAACAAGAGAATCCATGGCCCTATTGAGTCAGTGGTAGCATGGTTGGTAGATTGATTATGTATGAAGAGAAAATGGTTTGATAGGCTTGAAATTAGGGTTGGGCGGTATCCCGACTTGCATATCGTCATACCATCCTTCTCTCACCCTGGGAATTACAGTATTACCAGCTTAGTACACAAGAGGGTGCCAAAAAACACACAAAAAAAGTCCATTGGGAGTATATTACCAGGATGGTAATAGAATTAGCTCATTTAACAGTAATTGCACATTTCCATGGAGGCTGGTAGCCTAATATGCTAACGAGCACAAACGTAAATAAACAAATTGCAAAGACAGGCAATCCAGCTCATAAAGTTATGCATATATAGGTCGGAGCTATAGGTAGAATTTTACTCAAAATCAAATCTTATTGGTCACATACACATGGTTAGTAGATGTTAATGCGAGTGTAGCGAAATGCTTGTGCTTCTAGTTCCAAAGGTGCAGTAATATCTAACGAGTAATATCTAACAATTCCCAGCAATTACCTCAGTCAAGAGATTACAAAACAGATTCACACATCCCCATTGCATTATGTCCAGTATGTATAAACAGAATAGAGCATGTAAAGAGAGAAAAGATTACACAGCCACCAGTAACTACACACAAATCTAACAAGCAATCTAACAATTCCCCACCAACTACCTAATACACACAAATCTAACAAGTAATCTAACAATTCCCCACCAACTACCTAATAAACACAAATCTAACAAGTAATCGAACAATTCCCCACCAACTACCTAATGCACACAAATCTAACAAGTAATCTAACAATTCCCCACCAACTACCTAATGCACACAAATCTAAAAGGGGTGAATGAAAATATGTACATATAAATATATGGATGAGCGATGGCTGAGCGGCATAGGCAAGGTGCAAGATGGTATAAAATACAGTATATACATGTGATATGAGTAATATAAGATATGTAAATATTATTAAAGTGGCATTATTTAAAGTGACTAGTGATCCATTTATTAAAGTGTCCAGTGATTGGGTCTCAATGTAGGCAGCAGCCTCTGATGGCCTTGAGATTGAAAAACAGCTTCTATCTCTGTCCCAGATTTGATGCACCTGTACTGACCTCGACTTCTGGATGATAGCGGTTTGAACAGGCAGTGGCTCAAGTGGTTGTTGTCCTTGATTATATTTTTGGCCTTCCTGTGACAACCGGCGTTGTAGGAGTCCTGGAGTGCGGGTAGTTTGCCCCCGGTGATGCGTTGTGCAGACCGCACTACCCTCTGGATAGCCTTGCGGTTGGGGACAGTGCAGTTGCTGTACCAGGCTGTGATACAGCCCGACTGGATGCTCTTGATTGTGCAACTGTAAAAGTTAGTTAGGGTTTTGGGTGACAGGCCAAATGTCTTCAGCCTCCTGAGGTTGAAGAGGCGCTGTTGTTCCTTCTTCATCACACTGTCTGTGTGGGTGGACCACTTCAGTTTGTCTGTGATGTGAACGCCCAAGAAGTCCACAATCATCTCCTTTGTTTTGTTGACGTTGAATGAGAGGTTGTTTTCCCGACACTACACTCAGAGTGCCCTCACCTCCTCAATGTAGGCTGTCTCGTCATTGTTGGTTGTCAAGCCCTCTACTCTTGTGTCGATGATTGAGTTGGAGGCGTGCTTGGCCACGCAGTTGTGGGTGAACAGGGAGTACAGGAGAGGGCTGAGCACACACCCCTGTGGGGCCCCAGTGTTGAGGGTCAGCGAAGTGGAGAAGTTGTTTCCTACATTCAACACCTGGGGGGTAGCCCGTTAGAAAGTCTAGGACCCAGTTGCACAGGGAGGGGTTGAGACCCAGGGCCTCCAGCTTGATTATGAGCTTGGAGGGTACTATGGTGTTGAATGCTGAGCTGTAGTCAATGAACAGCATTCTAACATAGGTATTATTTTTGTCCAGAAGGGACAGGGCAGTGTGCAGTGTGATGGCCATTGCGTCATCTGTGGACCTGTTGGGGCGGTATGAAAGCTGAAGTGGGTCTAGGGTGGCCGGTAAGGTGGCAGTTATATGATCCTTGACTAGCCTCTCAAAGCACTTCATGATGACAGAAGTGAGTGCTCCGGGACGGTTGTCATTTAGTTCAGTTATCTTTGCCTTCTTGGGTACAGGAACAATGGTAGCCATCTTAAAGCATGTGAGGACAATAGACTGGGATAGGGAGGGATAAAATATGTCCGTAAACACACCAGCCAGCTGGTCTGGGCATGCTCTGAGGACACGGCTAGGGATGCCGTCTGGGCCAGCAGCCTTGTGAGGGTTAACATGTCAGCCACTGAGAAAGAGAGGGGGTGCAGTCTTTGTTAGCGAGCCGAGACGGTGACACTCTATTATCCTCAAAGCAGGCTAAGGTGTTTAATTTGTCTGGAAGCATGACATCGGTGTCCGTGACGTGGCGGTTTTACTTTTGTCCGTGATATCCTGTAGACCCTGCCACATACGTCTCGTGTCGGAGCCGTTGAATTACGACTCCACCTAGTCCTTGTACAGGCATTTCGCTTGTTTGATTGCCTTGCAGAGGGAAAAACTACACTGTTTATATTCAGCCATATCTCCAGACCTCTTTCCATGGTTAAATGCGGTGGATCACGCTTTCAGTTTTACACGAATGCAGCCATCCATCCACGGTTTCTGGTTAGGGTAGGTTTTAATGGTCACAGTGGGTACGACGTCTCCAATGCACTTATTTATAAACACACTCACCGACTCAGCGTATAGGTCAATATTGTCCTCTGAGGCTGATCGGAACATATTCCAGTCCTCGTGATCAAAACAATCTTGGAGCGTGGCTTCCGATTAGTCAGACCAGCGTTGAATGGTTCTCGTCACTGGTACATCCTGTTTGAGTTTCTGCATATAAGCCGGGACAAGCAAGATAGCGTCATGGTTGGATTTGCCAAAGGAAGGGCGGGGGAGGGCTTTGTTTGCATCACGGAAGTTAGAGTAGCAATGGTCAAGAGTATTAGCCCTTTGTGTAGTGGAATCAATATGCTGATAAAAATGGATGACTTTCACTTGAGTCATTATTTATGAAGGTATCTTACTTTTACTCCACTGCTTTGTGCAAATGAACACATTTTTGACGCATGCAGTACTGGCTCTCCAGCAGCACATCTACATTTTTAAACACTTTTTACCCCTTTTTCTCCACAATTTTGTGATATGCAATTGGTAGTTACAGTCTTATCCCATCGCTGCAACTCCCGTACGGACTCGGGAGAGGCGAAGGTCGAGAGCCATGCGTCCTCTGAAACACGACTCTGCCAAGCCACACAGCTTCTTGACATACTGCTCGGTTAACCCGGAAGCCAGCCTCACCAATGTGTTGGAGGAAACACCGTACAACTGGCGACCGTGTCAGCGTGCATGCGCCTGGCCGCCACAGGAGTCGCTAGAGCGTGATGGGACAAGGACATGCTGGCCGGCAAAACCCTCCCTTAACGACTCCCGGACGCGGCCGGCTGCAACACAGCCTGGGATCGAACCCAGATCTGTAGTGATGCCTCAAGCACTGCAATGCCTTAGACCGTTGAGCAACTTGGGAGGCTCCAGCAGCATGTCTACAAGCTGTGTGGAGTCTGGAATTGCTAAGGCAACAGGCCTGCCTGATCTGCTTGAAGAAGAGGGGGGAGGAGCAGACAGCTGAGAACGGAAAGGATAAAAACACTAGGAAATCAATATGGCAGTTGCAGCTGTGCAAACAACATCCAAAGGGCTTTGACTTCTCAAACATGGCAGAAAGCTAACACAATATGATGCCTGTCACCTTATTAGTTTAGTCACATACTTAGATAGCAAGTTAAACTTAGAGGTCGTGTTAATGCAGAATTCTGTGTTTGTCACAAAGGGAAAAAATAAATATCTTGCTGCGTTTGGAAATGCAGATCTAAAATGGTTCTTATTGTACTTTCTGCTCGACATCAGACTAACTTTGTGCTTCAGTTGCACTTCTAAACTGGGATGAGAATTCATGAACAGGCATTCTATCAGCAGACAACGCTCTGACTGATGTGGAGCTGCTTTTCACTGTGTAGCCAGAAACTTTTCGCCAGTAAAATTAAATATTAACTTTAAGCAAAACTATAGAGAATACATTTCCTATGATACGCCTAAACATTAGAAATATGATGGCCATACATCGTTTTACAAAAAAGACTTATTTTGTCATCGAATCAAAATAAAGCTATTTTCTGCTGAATGTGTTGCACTAATGTATTTTGTGTGAAGGAAAACTATAGATGCACATACTTGATCACTCTATTGAAGCAAAAAAACACTGTTGACTCAATATAAAACGAGACCCCTGTCAACACACAGCTGGACACACCTGCTCCTGCTTTATCCAGTTGTACAATAATGTGACAGGTGAAATAAGAACGCAATCTGCTTCATCCCCCAACTCATTCCACAAGTTGACTGCAGGTATTTCCAAATACCCTGGTATACGGGATATACCGCCCAAGCCTACTTGATATTCTACTGAGGGAATCCATACCTGGTGAGGTTTGACGGCACGGGCCAGTTGAGGGGAGAGGAACAGGTCTACCTCCTCAGCAGGGTGGTTCAGGTTGACCAAGACACGCCCCAGGGCGTCCGGTTGGTTCACAGCATCGTTGACGTGGGTGCCGCTGGCCTCCTCCGACCGCTCCTCCGACCGCTCCTCCTCCTCCTCATTGGTGGACTCGCTGCTGACCTGTAGGGTGTCGTCCTCGCCGGAGCTCAGCTCGATCACATCTATGGTTGAGAAAGGAAAATGAAAAGGGGGGTCAATGTGTTTTTGTTAGAAGAGCATTGTAGATGGTAAAGGAGAAGCATATAATATATCTACAGTACCATGTCAAAAGTTTGGATACCTTCTCATTCAAGAGTTTTTCTTTATTTTTACTGTTAATATATACTAGTGAAGACATCAAAACTAAGAAATAGCACATATGGAATCCTGTAGTAACCAACAAAAATGTTAAACAAATCTAAATATATCAGTCCTTTGGTCTGATGAGTCCAGATTTTAGATTTTTTGTTCCAACCACCATATCTTTGTGCGATCTCCGCATGTGTGGTTCCATTGTGAAGCATGGAGGAGGAGGTGTGATGGTGTTGGGGTGCTTGCTGGTGACACTGTCAGTGATTTACTTAGAATTCAAGGCACACTTGGCCAGCATGGCTACCACAGTGATACGCCATCCAATCTGGTTTGCGCTTAATGGGACTATCATTTGTTTTTCAACAGGACAATGACCCAACACACCTCCAGGCTGTGTAAGGGCTATTTGACTAAGAAGGAGAGTGATGGAGTGCTGCATCAGATGACCTGGCCTCCATAATCACCTGACCTCAACCCAATTGAGATGGTTTGGGATGAGTTGGACCGCAGAGTGAAGGAAAAGCGGCCAACAAGTGCTCAGCATATGTGGAACTCTTTCAATACTGTTGGAAAAGCATTCCGGGTAAAGCTGGTTGAGAGAATGCCAAGAGTGTGCAAAGCTGTCATCAAGGGTGGCTACTTTGAAGAATCTTAAATATAAAATATGTTTTGATTTGTATAACAATTTTTTGGTTACTCCATGATTCCATATGTATTATTTAATTGTTGATGTTTTCACTATTATTCTACAATGTAGAAAATAGTAAAAAATAAAAACCCTTGAATGAGTAGGTGTGTCCAAACTTTTGACTGGTACTGTACATAATACCCATGTGTTTCAATTGTATTGTGTGGCTCCCTTTTTAATCAAAACAATCATTTTCTACCATTATGTTACACAATATTGTCTAAACAAATAAAATATCAACATTTCATTAGTTTCAATAATTCAATAATAAGTGTTTCAATAACACTATTTATCTCCAAAAGAAGACATCTGTTTTCACAAATTCTATGAAATGACACATTTTTATGGCATCATGTTTGACAGGCAAACAAATCTTCAAAAAAGTTCTTCCCTGGCCTGGTTTCTAATAACAATGTAAAAAAATATATAGAAACATCTAAACGGGTCCCCACGTCATCTATATTAAGTGATAAGTTCCACAAACTTGTGCCATTTTTTGAACTACAGATGTGGCCTAGAAGAGGGGAGGAGAAGACGATAGAGAGCAGGTTTATGTAAGTCTAGTGAATGGGTGCTTATACAAGCTGGATTATAGTGGTGGGAGATGGGTTTACATAACCCAGGGCAGAAATGTTACCGCGCTGCCTGGGTGGAAGCTGCCTGAGGCTGGAAGCTGCCTGAGGCTGGCATTAACCAGACGTTTTCTCCATGCCTACCCTCTCATCCAGGACTCAAAATGCAGGGTGGGTTGGAAGGGGGTTCAACTGGGTATGGATCTATGCCCACAAACAGACAGGTGTATGTATGTGTGAGTGAGTGAGTGTGAGAGTGAGAGTCATGACCAGTGGAGGAAAAGCACATGATGTACTCACCAGAAATTAGTTCTATACTGTAGCGACTCTCCTGCTCTAGCTTATCTGATCTAGCTCAGACAACTGCTCAGAGCCAGTCGGGTACAGCACACCCCAGTCCCTACGTACCCCATGCTGTAATTTTGATAACATTACATGACATACTTTCATAAAGTACACTGCAGCGAGACCATTTCCCTTAATTTACCTACAGTAAGCATCTAACCCACATTTGATCCCATTTAAAACACCTGAAGAACAGAGAAATGGGTCATTACGTCACCAAGCATATAAAGCATGGCAGTCTTGCAGTTCTAAAGCGATCAGTGGTTCAGAAACCATGTTTGGTGTGGGACCCTTGAGTTCAATTGTCATATTTTTATGCTCTATTAACTACAGTGTGACTTGGCTATTCATCTGATAACATGTCAAATTCATAAAGATCACTGGCCGAATGTTGTTGATGGAAATCTAAGAATGACTGAGTTCCTCAGTATTGCACAACCAGGGCAGGTATTCAAAGCGCAGGAGTTCTGATCTAGGATCATTTCAGCATTTTAGATCATAATGAATAAGATAAAAGGTACAGGGGACCTGATCCTAGATCAGCACAGGAGGACCACAATCAGTCTCAGTTAGTTCTGTGGCAGTCACGAAATTTCGCCAGCCGGTCAAGCAAATAACTGCCAGTTTCAATGTAATTGATCACTAACTAACATACACATTTAGTATCTCCTGGCTTCCACACATTTTAAAAAGTTGAATAAATCCATGTAATATAGCCTACACCTTCACAACAAATCCATACTTTATTTTAGACAGCTCTAAAGAAGCATGATATGAAGAAAATCTAGTTTACTTCAGAAGAACAGAATAGCATACTCTGACTTGTCCTTATGTTAGGTCCTGATCTGGCTATGCCAAATGGCTGTGGGCTACAATGGTCTAACTGTTTTGATTTTTAATACATTGTAAGGCTGCATGATGAGACTAATGATGATTTGAAAAAAAGTTGCTTGAAAGGCATGAGCTCTGCTTTTTTGCGAAGTAAGTACACACTCCAATAGTCTCACAATTTGACATTCTCAAATATCTGCTGCGCAATCGGAAGCGTTTCTCACTCCCACTCACGTGATCGGTCTTAATCACAGGCTACAAGTTAAGACAAACACATCGGGACGCAACTGCGTGTGTCCTTATCCAATTGCGAGGTGCATATTGAAGATATTGGAATAAGTGTCCACATTTACTTTTCGTCAGCCAACAAGATGAGTAGGCCTAACGAACAGCAAAAGCACTAGCCTATGTCAATCTACCACCCCCCATATTACAAAAGTCGACCTATTCTATTCTGTGCAATAAATAAATATTCTAAACATAGTCTGGGACAGTTGTGGGATGAGATAGATCCTAAATGAATACAACTACTATGCAATGAGTGTGATGCAACAGATCAGAATGTTTTGCTTCAAATGTTGATACCCTAATAGTTTATTTCTTCACATTATAAGCGCATCAATGCACACATGGTAGTAGGCTATGAACGTGAATGTTCCATTAGCGGAAAACACCATTATCAAAAGTGATCGCAAATGTAATAATGTATGTAATGCTTTTATTATAAAAGGTGCATTTTTATGTTGAAAATTATCTTCCAAAAACCCACGCGCTGCTTAAATATGCCAGTTAGGCTCTACAACCCTAGTAAGCGGATTAATGTGCTTAAATTTTAAAAACTTATTTGGCCACTTTGGTGGTACAAACCTTATTAAAACATATAGGCCAGGCTACGGGGTGTGCGACTATGATTCGAACAAGTCACAAAAAAAAGGCTTTGTTTCTTATGCTAGGCATCATTCACAAGTGATAATATATAATTCACAAGTGATAGGCTAATATTGTCATCCATCAGTCTATTCTTGATTTAATCACGTCTTTACATATACTAAATAATATATATGTGTGACATTAGTTTTGATTTAGGTTGGACCAGTATCATGCACCTGTATCGAAACAGGGGCAGGGAAAAAAATACATGTCATCTATGCACATAAACAGCGAATGGAGGACGCAGTGGTTTGCGGACGACACAACAGTGGTAGGCTTGATTACCAACAACGACGAGACGGCCTACAGGGAGGTGGTGAGGGCCCTCGGAGTGTGGTGTCAGGAAAATAACCTCACACTCAACGTCAACAAAACTAAGGAGATGATTGTGGACTTCAGGAAACAGCAGAGGGAACACCCCCCTATCCACATCGATGGAACAGTAGTGGAGAGGGTAGCAAAGTTTTAAGTTCCTCGGCATACACATCACAGACAAACTGAATTGGTCCACTCACACAGACAGCATCGTGAAGAAGGCGCAGCAGCCCCTCTTCAACCTCAGGAGGCTGAAGAAATTCGGCTTGTCACCAAAAGCACTCACAAACTTCTACAGATGCACAATCGAGAGCATCCTGGCGGGCTGTATCAACGCCTGGTACGGCAACTGCTCCGCCCTCAACCGTAAGGCTCTCCAGAGGGTAGTGAGGTCTGCACAACGCATCACCGGGGGCAAACTACCTGCCCTCCAGGACACCTACACCACCCGATGTTACAGGAAGGCCATAAAGATCATCAAGGACATCAACCACCCGAGCCACTGCCTGTTCACCCCGCTATCATCCAGAAGGCGAGGTCAGTACAGGTGCATCAAAGCTGGGACCGAGAGACTGAAAAACAGCTTCTATCTCAAGGCCATCAGACTGTTAAACAGCCACCACTAACATTGAGTGGCTGCTGCCAACACACTGACACTGACATTGACTCAACTCCAGCCACTTTAATAATGGGAATTGATGGGAAATGATGTAAATATATCACTAGCCACTTTAAACAATGCTACCTTATATAATGTTACTTACCCTACATTATTCATCTCATATGCATACGTATATACTGTACTCTATATCATCGACTGCATCCTTATGTAATACATGTATCACTAGCCACTTTAACTATGCCACTTTGTTTACATACTCATCTCATATGTATATACTGTACTCGATACCATCTACTGTATCTTGCCTATGCTGCTCTATACCATCACTCATTCATATATCCTTATGTACATATTCTTTATCCCCTTACACTGTGTATAAGACAGTAGTTTTGGAATTGTTAGTTAGATTACTTGTTGGTTATTACTGCATTGTCGGAACTAGAAGCACAAGCATTTTGCTACACTCGCATTAACATCTGCTAACCATGTGTATGTGACAAATAAAATTTGATTTGATGATTTGATTTGGATTTATTTTCATGCCAGCCAGGTAGGCTATACTCCTGTTGTACATTTAAGGAATGTGATTAATATTAGGAAAGTTGAGAGAATAAATAGTAGGCCTTGCCTATAGAAAGCTGATGGGATCCTCCTCTATATGCATAGCCTATAGAAATTTTGCGCAACATGAGCTCATGGGCTCTCATTAAGTGTTTAATTAGATATTCGATTACATTTGCATTTGATGTCAGAGTGATAGAGGGACTATAGAGTGCTGAGTACCAGGCAGTTAGCAACTTCACTAGGCTACTAATGACCAGCAGCAGCAGAGCTTGGAGAAGCATACTTACCATGACTAAGCAGTCATGTGGAATTTGACTGCCTTCGCGACTCGTGACCGCTGGTGTGGCAGTAATACGGTCACCGCAACAGCCCTAGTCTCAGTTAACTTGTGTAATATAATGTATAATAATATGTGTGACAGACCCTGGGGCTTCTCTAGCTTGATGAGGGACACCAAACAGTGTCTCATAGTGACTGGGGACTCACCTTCTTTGGGGGTGTGTGATTCTGGGACCAGAGCTTTGGAGTTGTCTTCTCTGACGTTAGTGCTGCTGTTACTGGTGTCCAGGCAGATCACACGATCCTTTTTGGCCACGCTAGCAGACACACTCTGAGACAGATGTCCTGGAGGGTACAGAGGGAGAGATGCAGTAGTTAATCACTTGAGTGTGTTAAGTATCAACCAGTGAATTACTATAATGATACACAGTATCAATCAAAAGTTTGGACACCTACTCATTCAAGGGTTTTTCTTTATTTTTTACTATTTTCTACATTGTAGAATAGTGAAGACATGAAAACTATGAAACACATATGGAATCATGTAGTAACCAAAAAAGTGTTTTAAACAAATCAAAACATATTTTAGATTCTTCAAAGTAGCCACCCTTGATGACAGCTTTACACACTCTTGGCATTCCCTCAACCAGCTTTTCCCAGAATGCTTTTTTTTATTGAAAGAGTTGCTGAGCACTTGTTGGCTTCTTTTACTTCACTCTGCAGTCCAACTCATCCCAAACCATCTCAATTTGGTTGAGGTTGGGTGATTGTGGAGGTCACGTTATCTGATGCAGCACTTCATTACTGTCCTTATTGGTCAAATAGCCCTTACACAGCCTGGAGGTGTGTCGGGTCATTGTCCTGTTGAAAAACAAATGATAGTCCTACTAAGCGCAAACCAGATGGGATGGCGTATCGCTGCAGAATGCTGTGGCATTCATGCTGGTTAAGTGTGCCTTGAATTCTAAATAAATCACTGACAGTGGTCACCAGCAAAGCACCCCCACACCATCACACATGCTTCACGGTGGGAACCACACATGCAGAGATCATCCCTTCACCTACACTGTGTCTCACAAAGACATGGCGGATGGAACAAAAAATCTAACATTTGGACTCAACAGAAAAATGACAGATGTCCATTGCTCGTGTTTCTTGGCCCAAGCAAGTCTCTTCTCTCTGGTGTTTTTTAGTAGTGGTTTCTTTGCAGTAATTCGACCATGAAGGCCTGATTGAAGCAGTCTCCTCTGAACAGTTGATGTTGAGATGTGTCTGTTACTTCAACTCTGTGAAGCATTTATTTGGTCTATAATTTCTGAGGCTGGTAACTCTAATGTACTTATCCTCTGCAGCAGAGGTAACTCTGGGTCGTCCTTTCCTGTGGGGGTCCTCACGAGAGCCAGTTTCATCATAGCACTTAATTTTGCGACTGCACTTGAAGAAACTTTCAAAGTTCTTGAAATTGTCTGGATTGACTGACCTTCATGTCTTAAAGTAATAATAGACTGTCGTTTCTCTTTACTCATTTCAGCTGTTCATGCCATAATATGGACTTGGTCTTTTACCGAATAGAGATATCTTCTGTATACCACCTTTTACCTTGTCAGAACACAACTGATTGGCTTACGCATTAACCTCTTGAAACTTGGGGGCACTATTTTTTTATTTTTGGAAAAATAACGTTCCCAAAGTAAACAGACTATTTGTCAGGACCAGATGCTAGAATATGCATATAATTGACAGCTTAGGCTTCCTGCTGCTAGCTGGACATAATGCTATGCTAGGCTATCGATAAACTTACACAAACGCTTGTCTTGCTTTGGCTGTAAAAGCATAATTTCAAAATCTGAGATGACAGGGTGATTAACAAAAGGCTAAACTGTGTTTTGCTATATTTCACTTGTGATTTCATGAATATGAACATTTTCTAGTAATATTTTTTGACCGTTGCGCTATGCTAATTAGTGTAGTTGATGACAATTCTCCCGGATCCGGGATGGGTAGTTCCAAGATTAAGGAAAGAAATGAAAGAAATTAACGTTTAACAAGGCACACCTGTTAATTGAAATGCATTCCAGGTGACTACCTCCCCTCAATGAAGCTAGTTGAGGGAATGCCAAGAGTGTGCAAAGCGGTCATCAAGGCAAAGGGTGGCTACTTTAAGAATCTCAAAAACAAAATATATTTTCATTTGTTTAACACTTTTTTGGTTACTACATGATTCCATGTGTGTTATTTCATAGTTTATTTCTTCACTATTATTCTACAATGTAGAAAATAGTTAAAATACAGATAAGCCCTGGAATGAGTAGATGTCCAAACTTTTATTAACCCATCCACCAACCCACTCTTCAGAGGACACATCTTTGCTTTTACAGCTTTTCTGCTACATATACATTTTACATGTACATTGTACTTTTATATACAGCAATCACATAACAATACATTATTGAACATAAGGTCTTTAATCCCACCCCTCAGCCACTCTCAGCCCATCCCACCTATCACCATAGACCACCCTTGTTTGGTTTCCATGTGCCATATATATTTTCAATTGTACTGTGATGTTTAACATATATTTTGAAACTTTCTAATCATGTAGTATCCACAGATTGTGAGCTAAAGATAAACACCTTTCCTACGAGTATTATTATACTATATATTGACTGACTATGGCTTTCCAAATGGCCGAAGACTGCTATTTGTAAGGTTAGTTTTAAATGAATGTTGTGATTTTTGAACCATTCCTGAACATGTGACCAGAAACAAGCTATATGTGGGCAATATCAGAACAAATGATGTAGTGATTCTGTCTCTTCGCAGAATAATCTACAGAGCTGAGATTGTTGTATGCCCCATATACAGGTGAAGTCAGAAGTTTACATACACTTTAGCCAACTACATTTAAACTCAGTTCACACAATTCCTGACATTTAATCCTAGTAAAAATTCCCTGTCTTAGGTCAGCTAGGATCACAACTTTATTTAAAAATTGTGAAATGTCAGAAAAATAGAAGAATGATTTCTTTCAGCTTTTATTTATTTCATCACATTCCCAGTGGGTCAGAAGTGACCAAATACTAATTGAGTGTATGTTAGCATTGCCTTTAAATTGTTTAACTTGCATCAAAGTTAAACAGTAGCCTTCCACAAGCTTCCCACAATAAGTTGGGTGAATTTCAGCCCATTCCTCCTGACAGAGCTAGGGTAACTGAGTCAGGTTGGTAAGCCTCCTTGCTCGCACACATTATCAGTTCTGCCTACAAATTTTCTATAGGATTGAGGTCAGGGATTTGTGATGGCCACTAATACCTTGACTTTGTTGTCCTTAAGTCATTTTGCCACAACTTTGGAAGTATGCTTGGTGTCATTGTCCATTTGGAAGACTCATTTGCGACCAAGCTTTAACGTACTGACTGATGTCTTGATATGTTGCTTCAATATATCCACATAATTTTCCCTCCTAATGAGCCATCTATTTTGTGAAGTGTACCAGTCCCTCTGCAGGAAAGCATCCCCACAACATGATGCTGCCACCCCCGTGCTTCACGGTTGGGATGGTGTTCTTCAGCTTACAAGCCTCCCCCTTTTTCCTCCAAACATAACGATGGTCATTATGGCTAAACAGTTCTATTTTTGTTTCATCAGACAAGAGGACATTTCTCCAAAAAGTACAATCTTTGTCCCCATGTGCAGTTGCAAACCGTAGTCTGGCTTTTTTATGGGGGTTTTGGAGCAGTGGCTTCTTCCTTGCTGAGCGGCCTTTCAGGTTATGTCGATATAGGACTCGTTTTACTGTGGATATAGATACTCTTGTACCCGTTTCCACCAGCATCTTCACAAGGTCCTTTGCTGTTGTTCTGGGATTGATTTGCACTTTTTGCATCATCTCTAGGAGACAGAACGCTTCTCCTTCCTATGCGGTATGACAGCTGCGTGGTCCCATGGTGTTTATACTTGCATACTATTGTTTGTACAGATGAACGTGGTACCTTCAAGTGTTTGGAAATTGCTCCCAAGGATCAACCAATTTTTTTCTGAGGTTTTGGCTGATTTCTTTTCATTTTCCCATGATATCAGGCAAAGAGGCACTGAGTTTGAAGGTAGGCCTTGAAATACATCTACAGGCACACCTCCAATTGACTCAAATAATGTCAATTAGCCTATCAGACGCTTCTAAAGCCATGACATGACAATTTTCCAAGCTGTTTATTAAAGGCACAGTCAACTTAGTGTATGTAAACATCTGACCAACTGGAATTGTGATACAGTGAATTATAAGTGAAACAATCTGTCTGTAAACAATTGTTGGAAAAATTACTTGTGTCATGCACAAAGTGGATGTCCTAACCGACTTGCCAAAACTATAGTATGTTAACAAGAAATTTGTGGAGTGGTTGAAAAACTAGTTTTAATGACTCCAACCTAAGTGGATGTAAACTGTACATAGCATTCTGTTAAATGTTGAATCAAGTGTTTTTTGTATCAGTTCATAAACCATGTGCTAGGGAATCGGTACATCGAAAATCTCTTCCCATTTATTTCACAACCTGCATGGTGCAGCTTTTAACATTATTGTCCTCAAATTAAACTGGTATATTTTTCTATTTATTCCAATTATTTTCAGACAATTTGTCTCTTCAATATATGGCAGACAAACAAGTTCCCTACCTTCTCCCTTTTCCACTTGCCTCCTCCATTATTGTGGTAATACTGCAATCAGTTGGTTATGAATTCGGATTGAGCAGACATTCCCATATATTTTCAATAGCTGCATATGTGACATAACTCCACCGTTTCTATTCATAATATCATTAATAAATACAATACCATTTTACATTTTTTTATCCATAAATAATGTTTTTTTTTTAAATTAATCAGTATATATTTTCTGTGGGATAAAACTGAAATTGTAACCAGCTTTCTAAGGGCAATACTTTAATGAACATTTTATTTTCAATTAGTCGGGAATGAGAAGTTGTAATCTGTATGAAGGCAAAAAGGCCATTTATTAAAAAAGGATGAGCCTTACTTAATAATCTTCTGGAAAACCATTTTGGGTTTTAATATAACTTATGTATGAGTGAAGCTTTAAGTGAGAGGTTTAAAAGCTTTAATATTTAATCATTTTAGCCCCCAAAAAACTCACATTCATTATATAAATAGGCACGTTTAATTTTGTCTGGCTTAGCATTCCAAATAAAATGAAATATGTTTTTCTTATACGTATTAAAAAACAAGTTGTCTGGAGTAGGCAGCAACATTAGTAAGTAAACTGATGAACTATTTGATCCTATCACAATGTAATTTTTCCATAAATAGACAAGTATTAACTATCGATGGTTGCAGAATCTTATCTATTTTTGCAAACTTTCTATTGAAATTGATTGTGATAAGTTCATTATTATTTTTTGAGATATGAATATCAAGTATGTCTACTTCACCATCCGCCCATTTTATTGGTAAACTACAAGTTGGTGTAAACAATGTCTTTTTACGATCCAATACGTAATATGGTACATTTGTCATAATTAAAAGTGATCAAGATCTTCAAGGAGACTGTGCAGTGATCCAGATTGCGGACTTAAGAAATAACTTGAGTCATCAACATACATTGACACTTGTTTTTATTCCCTGGATTTCTAACCCCTTGATGTTCTTGTTGGATCTAATTTTAATAGCAGCATTTCAATGGCCATAATAAATAGATATGGAGACAATGGACAGCCTTGCTATACTCCTCTTAAAGCTCAAAACTTTGAAGTAACTATTATTTACTGTTTTACACCTGGGGATGCTGTACATAACTCTTAAAATTAAAGTAATCCAGGCATTTATATATAAATTCTAGTCATACTTTATAAAAACGCCTTTTCAAAATCTGCTATGAAGACCAGGCCTGGTATCTTCTATTATGATACTACGATAATATTATACTTAAAGAGTAGAGTAATTCAAGACAAAAATATTTCTGATTTGACACTCCAGCTATCAATTATGCGTGTTTGTGTGAGTGTCTGTCTTCACCTGGTGTGTACTCAGGTAGCAGGACCACAGGGACGTGCCCTTCCTTCCTCTGCTGTTCCAGCCTCTGCCGCCTCTCCAGCTCCTCCTGCTGGGCAGCTTTGGTCACTGCCTCCAACTGCTGCTCCCTCAGTAGCTTTCTACATCACATAGAGGAATAGAGAGAGACAAGACAGAGAGAGAGACAGAGAGGGATGGAGAAGGAGAAGAAAGAGCTCATAATAGGCACCAGGCACCCATCTCTGTTATAAGGCCAACAGACTGACTAGACCGAGCCAGATCGCATGGGGATATACATTACTAATGTTGTATGTGTTCCTTTGTGTGTATGTGTGTGTGTCTATATATCTGTGTGTGTTTGTGTGTGTGCACGCATGTATGCATGTATATGTATCTCATTCCAAAATCATGGGCAATAATATAGAGTTGATCCCCCTTTGCTGCTATAACAGCCTCCACTCTTCTGGGAAGACTTTCCACTAGATGTTGAAACATTGCTGCGGCAACTTGCTTTCATTCAGCCACAAGAGCATTAGTGAAGTCGGCCACTGATGTTGGGCGATTAGGCCTGGCTCGCCAGTCAAGTTCTTCCACACCGATCGACAAATAATTTCTGTATGGACCTCGCTTGTGCACGGGGGCATTGGCATGCTGAAACAGGAAAGGGCCTTCCCCAAACTGTTGCCAAAAAGTTGGAAGCACAAAATCGTCTAGAATGTTATTCTATGCTGTAGTGTTAAGATTTCCCTTCACTGGAACTAAGGGGCCTTGCCCAAACCATGAAAAACAGCCCCAGACCATTATTACTCTTCCACCAAACTTTACAGTTGACACTATGCATTCGGGCAGGTAGCATTCTACTGGCATCTGCCAAACCCAGATCCATGTGTCGGACTGCCAGATGGTGAAGCGTGATTAATCACTCCAGAGAACGCATTTCCACTGCTCCAGAGTCCAAAGGAGGTGAGCTTTACACCACTCCAGCCGACGCTTGGCATTGCGCATGGCGACCTTAGGCTTGTGTGCGGCTGCTCGGCCATGGAAACCCATTTCATGAAGCCCCCGACGAACAGTCCTTGTGCTGACATTGCTTCCAGAGGCAGTTTGGAACTCAGTAGTGAGTGTCGCTCCTAGATGTTTCCACTTCACAATAACAGCACTTACAGTTGACCGGGGCAGCTCTAGCATTGACAAACTGACTTGTTGGAAAGGTAGCATCCTATTATAGTGCCACATTGAAAGTCACTGAGCTCTTCAGTAGGGGCCATTCTACTGCCAATGTTTGTCTATGGAGACGGCATGGCTGTGTGCTTGATTTATACACCTGTCAGAAATAGCCAAATCTTCTCATTTGAAGGGGTGTACACATACTTTTGGTCTAGTAAACATATCTATGCGTGTGCGTGAGACTGAGAGAGAGCTGTAATACTGTAATAAACACTGGGGAAATAATCCCACTCATGGCAACATGATGAAATTGTTGCCAGACTGAGTAATACAGAGATATTCTACTTCGAGCCTTCATAGTGAGCCCTCTCTAGGGAAAATCAACAAGACAGAACGCTAGATAATGCAAGAGAACACAGTTGAAGATACACTATGTGTGCTGTATGGATAGATGATAAAGAGTTAAAGAATTAATGGTTAAATATCACCATTGATTGCCTCTTTGAAGCTGGTTAAGGGCTTATATTAGATGTTCTCTATATCTGTGAGTTTGGATGTTTTCAGAGGTCAGGGGTCATACCTGATGTTCCTCCTCATGTGTGCAGGTTTGTTGGAGTGGGACCTCTTCTTGGTTCCATTCAGGGACTGCGAGGGGATTTGGTTCTCAGGCCGCGAGGAAGGTCGAGAGTGGGGCTGTGTTGAGGGGTGGGACGGCGTCTCCCCCGAGGATGAGGTAGATGGGGGGGTGCACTGCCATCCCGCAGGGTCCCCTCCCTGTGCTTCATTCCCCGAGCTGAAGGGAGCGGTATGAGGCTGGTCTGTAAAGAGAGACGGAGGGGGAAGGGTGTAATTACTGGTATACAAAACATAAATAAAATAAAATAAGTGTTGATTGAAAACCTATAAAAAAGGTACGCTGTATATCAGTGGATCCTAACTGCAGCCCTTGAGTACCCCCAACTGAACACAGTTTTATTGTAACCCTGGACAGAAAATACAGATTAAACTCATTGAGGGCCTGATGATTAGTTGACTTGTTGAATCAGGTATGCTTGTCCAGAGTACTCGAGGACTGGAGTTGTATATAACAGGCATGGATTGCTCCATCACTGAAGGGTAAAAACGGATTCAAGAACAGTTTTAAAAAAAACTGAGCCAGAGGGATTGATATAAAAGATCCATTGAGACGCACTTTTTTGTGGTTAACAGGGAGTGACTGGGCCAGAGTTGGATACAAACCTGTCTGGCCCTGCCTCCAGACTGGAGACACTGAACTAGATCTGGGGTGCTTATGTAAGTGCTAATAAATATGGAGAGCATGTGAAGTGGCTATGGGCAGGTGTTTCTGGCTCTCCATGCGGCTGGAAAGAGTGACAAACAAGGTTGGGGAGGAAACCAAGGTTATGGCCCACATAAACAGCCCTCTCAGTATGATCCACATACATCTCTCCACTGTCACATTGTAGCCAACACTGACATGCTCAATGCAACCTAATAAGGCTCAACCAAGCCCCACCTAGTCATATATTCATAACCCTTGACTTATTCCACATTTTGTTGTGTTACAGGCTGAATTTTAAAAAAAATGGATGAAATAGATATTAGCAAATTTTTACATAAGTATTCACAGAGTCCAAATTTTGTAAAAGCATCTTTGGTGGAAATGTTCAGCCTTGAGTATGTCCGTATCAGCTTAGCACATCTTGGAAACCTTTAAGACTCTATAAATTGTTTCACACCCTTCCCCAGATATACCTCATCACAATTCTGCCTCAGAGATCTACAGACAGTTCCTTGGACTTCATGGTATAGTTTCTGCTCTGACATGTACTGTCAACCTTATATAAACAAGTGTGTTTCTTTTCAAACATGTCCAAACAATTTAATTGGCCACAGGTGGACTCCAATCACGTTGTAGTTACAGTTGAAGTCAGAAGTCTACACACACACACACACACACACACACACACACACCGTAGCCAAATACATTTAAACTCAGTTTTTCACAATTTCTGACATTTAATCCTAGTAACAATTCCCTGTCGTAGGTCAGCTAGGATCACCACTTTATTTTAAGAATGTGAAATGTCAGAATAATAGTAGAGAGAATTATTATTTCAGCTTCTATTTCTTTAATCACATTCCCAGTGGGTCAGACATTTACATACACTCAATTAATATTGGTAGCATTGCCTTTAAATGGTTTAACTTGGGTCAAACTTTTCAGGTAGCCTGCCACAAGCTTCCCACAATAAGTTGGGTGAATTTTGGCCCATTCCTCCTGACAGAGCTGGTGTAACTGAGTCAGGTTTGAAGGCCTCCTTGCTCGCATATAAGATTGAGGTCAGGGCTTTGTGATGGCCACTCCAATACCTTGATTTTGTTGTCCTTAAGCCATTTTGCCACAACTTTGGAAGTATGCTTGGTGTCATTGTCCATTTGGAAGACTAATTTGCGACCAAGCTTTAACGTACTGACTGATGTCTTGATATGTTGCTTCAAAATATCCACATAATTTTCTCCCCTCATGATGCCATCAATTTTGTGAAGTGCACCAGTCGCTCCAGCACCCCCACAACATGATGCTGCCACCACCGTGCTTCACGGTTGGGATGGTGTTCTTCGGCTTGCAAGCCTCCCCCTTTTTCCTCCAAACATAACAATGGTAATGATGGTCAAACAGTTCTGTTTTTTGTTTCATCAGACATTTCTCTAAAAAGGAGGACATTTCTCCAAAAAGTACTATCTTTGTCCCCATGTGCAGCTGCAAACCGTAGTCTGGCTTTTTGATGGCGGTTTTGGAGCAGTGGCTTCTTCCTTGAGTGGCCTTTCAGGTTGTGTCGATATAGGACTCGTTTTACTGTGGATATAGATACTTTTGTACCGGTTTTCTCCAGCATCATCACAAGGTCCTTTGCTGTTGTTCTGGGATTGATTTGCACTTTTTGCACCAAAGTATGTTCATCGCTAGGAGACAGAATGCATCTTCTTCTGAAGCGTTAAGACAGCTGCATGGTCCCATGGTGTTTATACTTGCATACTATTGTTTGTACAGATGAACATGGTACCTACAGGCATTTGGAAATTGCTCCCAAGGATGAACCAAACTTGTGGAGGTCTACAATTATTTTTCTAAGGTCTTGGCTGATTTCTTTTGATTTTCCCCATGATGTCAAGCAAAGAGCACTGAGTTTGAAGGTAGGCCTTGAAATACATCCACAGGTACACCTCCAAATAACTCAAATGATGGAAATCAGCCTATCAGAAACTTCTAAAGCCATGACGGAATTTTCTGGAATTTTCCAAGCTGTTTATTAAAGGCACAGTCAACTTAGTGTATGTAAACTTCACTGGAATTGTGATACAGTGAACTTTAAGTGAAATAATCGGTCTGTAAACAATTGTTGGAAAAGATGACTTGTGTCATGCAAAGTAGATGTCCCAACCGACTTGCCAAAACTATAGTTTGTTAACAATACATTTGTGGAGTGGTTGAAAAACGAGTTTTAATGACTCCAACCTAAGTGTATGTAAACTTCCGACTTCAACTGTACATCAATGACGATCAAAGGAAATTGGAGCTCAATTTGGTCATAGTAAATATTTACTTAAATCAGATATTTTGGGATTTCATTTTTTTAATGCATTTTATAACATTTCTAAAAACATGTTTTCACTTTGTCATTATGGGGTAGTGTGTTAATTGGTAACAGGAAAAAAAATGGAATCCATTTTGCATTCAGGCTTTAACACAACAAAATGTGGAATAATTCAAGGGGTATGAATCATTTCTGAATAGTTTCACTGTATATGGCTCTTTTACCTAACTATAAGCCCAGCTTGTCACTAAAGCTTGACCCGGTCCTGTATTGTCCTGTCCTGCTCAGATCAATTTTCAACCAGAAAAACATCACTGCCCCACACTGACAGCTATTAGCATAGCCAACCTTTGAACCCAGACTGACCCAACAGCACATCAGTCAGGACAGAACATCCATCTTGGGCCAAGTTTGGTCCAATCCAGCCAGACTATTCGATCTCAGAACCAGACTCCAAGGGCAGAGTGGTGAGGCAGGAACACCTGGAGCTTGTTACGTTTCACTGAGCAGGTGTCTAAAATGGCACCCTATTCCCTATATACACTGCACTACTTTTGACCAAAGCCCCATGTGGGTCCTTCTCAAAAGTAGTACACTAGATAGGGATCAAGGTGAAACGTTCATGAAAACCCAGCCAGGAAAGCCTCTAACTAAAACATGACGAACATCCAAAAGAGAGAAAAGGCAAAACAGGAAGTAATTTATATAATGCAGACAGAGGCTGGTGGTGAGCCAACAGAGTAGAAAAACAAATGACATAAAACGCCCTCTCCAACTAACCATCTACAAAACAACCTCTTTCCTCTGAATTCAGTTCCATTAACATCCAAAACAGTCCCATTGTGACCTCTGTCATATTGGTTTTACAAACCAATTTAACAACAGAAATAATACAGATCTTATTGAAAGGTTGGTCACAAAACCCTAATATGAAAAGAGGTATTCAACCCATTTTAAAAAGGGATACATTATGTAATAATCCAGGCGGTTGTCGAAAGGCTGTGTACATATTTTTTGTACTTTATCCTTCTGTTGCAGCCGCGGTACAAGTCCAGACGTAATTTCTCTCTCTGGGACGGAACATAGACTAAAGGGACCTTTCTGTAGGAAGCAAACCCTTTGCCAGTTTATCAGTCTTGCTCTCCATCACCGGTCACTCCCACCTCCCTGCACTGGGTCATATTTGTTACAAAACACATTGAAACACGTAGGGAATACCTGAACATGTCAAAAATACAACAATTCATTTTTGTTTTCCGTTGCAAGAAGTTAAAACATTTTCTGTTGCATGCCCTAATCAATGTAACCCTGGCGTAAGTGCCAGGAGAAAACCCTTCCAAAAGGAGACTGCTACTGAAAAAACATCTAAACATTTCAAAAAGGTTACAAGCCAAGGAGACAGATTAAAATTCAGACCATTTTACACACGCTCTTATCCAGAGAGACTTACAGCAGTGAGTGCATACATTGATACTTTCGAACCCACAACTCTGGCGTTGCAAGCACCATGCTCTACCAACTCATCCCGGAGTCGCCTACACTCCTCCCCTTCCCACTACCGTAAAGGACAGTTACATAACAGATTCCTGAAATGCCTTATGATGATTCACACCCATACAGCACAGACAGAGCACAGTTTACAGTCAGAAAGTGAGGGTGGTGGAAGTCACTGGCTGAGGGGGGGTGAGAGTGAGAGAATGCTCTTCAGTGACAGTGAGAAGTATCAGAATGCACTTCTAGGAAGTGTGTGTGTGTGTGTGTGGGGGGGGGTAAATCAAACAGTCACAAATAGCTATGTATGGGACGAAAGGGTAATTCATTCACTTGTCTTCCTGATTTTGGTTCCAGAAATAACTCTCTTACCAGTGAAAAAAACTCTGACCCTTATGCAACAGCTGGGATTAAGCCTATTAATAGCTAGGTCAGCTTTGATTATCAAGATCCTAAAGTACACCCCAACAACAATAGGAAACCAGGGGGTGATTTAGGATGGTAGTTTAGTGTGGGTTATGTTCAGCCTGTACCATGTAAACCAGGGATGAGCAACTGGCGGCTGTTTTTGTAGGCCCGCTAATCAATACCACCCCCCCCACAAAAATTATTTGTCAAATGTTTTAAATACATATATTTTTAAAATCTTTTTGGAACTCAATTGGGGTCTCAAGAATAGTAGAATGCGCAAGGTACAACTCCGAAATGTGGCTGTGAAAAAAAATGGTCAGTCACTCAATTAGCCCATGTCAGCTAACATGTTTTAGATTAGATAGCTGGCTAGACTAATTAACCAAACTTTTAATCATGTTTGAATTACTGACCAGGGGAACCTCATTAATTTTGCAAGTCACTCTCACTCAGATTTGGAAAAATGTGTCGACGGTGCAGGAAATTTGCTTTAAAACTACAAATGAGGAGTTCAGATTTTTTGTGGCCCCCACCCCAATCAAAGTTGTAGACCAAAGCCTCATCAGGCCAAGTTAAGGTAGCCAGCATCCAAACAACAATTTGAACAGCAATCAATCACACTCAGTGGGTAGTTTATTAGGTACACGACCATGTTCATGAACATGGATTGCTCCTACAGACAGTGTGTCATGTGGAAAACAAAAACAGACAAATAATGGCACAGTACAACAATGGTGTGCAGAACGGCATCTCAGAAGGCACAACTAATCGATCCTTGTGTTGGGCTTTCTACCTCATCAAGCAACATACGTCATCAGAGTGGGCAACAGAACATTGTACTGTCTATGCTCGGTTGGTTGTTTATATTAAATATTTTTAATTAAATCGAATATACTCAGAACTAAAGTTTTGTTGCTAAGGATTCCACGACGCAGTTAGCCTTCATGGCTGGCAAGTTTGTGTACCATTTTTGTGTGGATTCCGCAAGTTCTAGCTGGCTGTACTATAGACACCTGTCGTCATGGGAAAGACTAATTGTTATCTTTTCGTAAAACAACTGGTTGCAGAGCCAACCTGTATACTAAGGAGATCCAGAGGGAAATCGACTAGTACAAACAGCTTTACGCTATGGAGGAACATACTCCATCATGGAAAGATCTGACTACCTCATAAAATAACTTTAACCCAATTAAAAAAAGAAAAACAGATTAATCTACAGACACAGATGATTTACTTACTGTTGAAATAGAGGCTAGTGCTCTGGCTGAAATCAATGCAACACTGGAAAGGTTGTGTGAGGGGGTAGGAGGGCTGAGGGGGAGTTTGGAGCTTAGCCAGAGTAAAATTCTCACGCTTAATTACAGCTCCCCCCCTAATTTCCGTCTGAAGACATACCCAAATCTAACAGCCTGTAGCTCAGGCACAGAACCAAGGATATGCATATTCTTGGTACCATTTGAAAGAAAACACTCTGAAGTGTGTGTAAATGTGAATTGTATGTAGGAGAATATAACACAATAGATCTGGTTTAGATAAAACAATGAAAATAAAACACATTTTTTATTTTTCTCTCATCATCTTTAAAATTAACAAGATAAAACAAACATTCAGATAGGATGATGGGGACAATTTCAGTGAAAAATATAAGAGGGCAACAGTACTTGTGCAACGTTTCAGAATGATAACTTCCAAAATGAGTGTGCTACATGACATTTATCATGAAGTCACCCAGGTGTCCCACACAAGTAGCCCAAATGTACCCAAGTGGCCAAATTGGTGAAGGTATACATTTTGAAACAAACAACTATATACAAAATACCAAAATGGTATTCTAACACCCCCCCCAAAAAAAATGGAGAAAAAAAGGAACAAATAATAATTATTGATAAAAAAATATGTATATATACACATTTACAAAATAACATGGGTAACTATTTACACACTTTCAATATTTGGAAGACCCTCAGTCCTCTATGAAATCAATTTATATAGCCCCAGCCTAAAACCCCAAACAGCAAGCAATGCAGGTGTAGAAGCACGGTGGCTAGGAAAAACTCCCTAGAAAGGCAAAAACCTAGAGAGGAACCATGGCTATGAGGGGTGGCCAGTCCTCTTCTGGCTGTGCTGGGTGGAGATCACAGTGGTTGTAGAGGGTGCAACAGGACAGCACCTCAAGAGTAAAAATGAACAGTTTAGGGTTCCATAGCCGCAGGCAGAATAGTTGAAACTGGAACAGCGGCAAGGCCAGGTGGACTGGGGACAGCAAGGAGTCATCATGCCAGGTAGTCCTGACGCATGGTCCTAGGGCTCAGGTCCTCCTCCGAAAGAGAAAGAGAGAATTAGAGAGAGCATACTTAAATTCACACAGGACACCGGATAAGACTCCCATTCGGAGTCAGTGTCACTGTGAAAGAAAATGTTCAGTTAGAATAGTTTCACATATGAGCCCTGTATCAACAGGTATAATAAACAGATATATATAGAGTTGAAGGTTGAATATATTAGGTTGAATATATTATATTAGTATTACCTGCTAGATCTACTGTCTCTTTCATATTATGACAGACCAGCTAGATCTACTTTGTCTATTATATTACAACAGACCAGGTGTATCTACTGTCTCCATTTCACTTTGGCCATTGATGTGGTCCTGCCCTCTCCTCAACAGCCTCAAATAGGCTATTTCATGTGGGTTGGGGTGGCAGACACACGCATCACACATTTCATGACATTACATGTTTATATATTGCTTCTAAAATGTAAAAAAAAAATCTAATAATATTTTATATTATTAATTTCAAACAAGGGCATTAGCATGAAAAGAACTTACCAGTCCAAAACGATGTCCTCTCCCGTTCAAAAAAATATTCCTCCACAATCGCTAAATGAAGCGTCCAACAACAATCTCTCACCTTCCCAATCAATTTATTCTAAAATTGTGTGTACATCTGTATACCTAGACTTAGATTTAGCTTTCCCTGACTTAGTCGCCATAATGATTGATATATAAACAGCTGAATCTGCGTGTTCACCAAACAATGCAGTGCGTAATATGTGCTTCTCCTTCCGGTATGAAACTTCAATAGCGAATGACTCTCGTTACGCTGGAGCTTACTACATGGGTTGGTCTTGCAACACATAAACATGGCGTATTGCCGTTTAGCTCAGCTCATTGGCTATCTACCCAGCTAGATTTCAAGACGATCAGTGGTCATTGGGTTAAAAGACAGTCAATCAACGAAACAGTGGTCATATCATTGGTGCACAATGTCTTCAAATTGGTTTCTTTCAGTCAATACGTCCCGCGAAATGGCCCATCACGTTTGATTGTGTTACAAACAAACCAGTTGATTGCAGTGAAACCAAACATGACTGGAAAAGTCATGTTCTTTGTGGGTTATTTACCTGGAATGTGTTGTCGAAAATGGAATGAGACGGAATTCACGACACAAGCCGTTCACAAAATGTTTCGTGTTAGGCTATAAAAACGGATTTTATCAAACAAAAGATCATTCATTGTATAACAACGAGCATTGGAATTGCAAACAGACGAAGATCGTCAAAGGTAAACAATTTATTTTAATGCAGTTTGTGATTATGGTACGCCTGTGCTGGTTAAAAAAAAAGTTTTTATTGGGCTCTATGCTCAGATAATCGCATCCTTTCACAGTATATCCTTTTTTAAATCTGACAACGCAGTTGGATTAGCAAGATTCTAGGCTTTCAATACATGTGAGACACTTGTATTTTCATGAATGTTTAATATGACTATTTATGTAGCGATCACCGTATGTTGTGGAATTTCAGCCCGCTAGCGGGTTCCGTGCGCAGAGAGGTTAAAGGAGAGAGCAAGGCACTATTGGAAACAGCAATATTGGAAATGTAATCAGTTTACTGGAGGACAACTTATTTTTAACTAAGACAAAATCATTTATAACAGTTTTTCCAGTATAATATAGGTTCAGCAAATCCCCTTATTGTTTGGGGTACCTTTAAATGTACCTTCAGAGGTCATTCAATTCAATATTCATCAATAATAATAAAAAAAGCCGTTTCTGGCTAAAGAGACAAGACTAACAAGGGAAATCCATGAAGTAATAGTACAAGTAGACAGCAATAAAAACGATACTACAGAGATACAAAATAAGTTAGAAGGAGAAAAAAAAGAACCTGAGGAACTTATTCAAGAACGATCTAATGTAATCTATTACAAAAATAAAGCAAACTGGATGGAATATGGAGAAAAATGCACAAAATTCTTCCTGAATCGCCAATACAGAAACGCTAACAAAAATTATTTGCAGAAACTCGTTACTGAAGACAGATTCATCTGATTCTCCGATTGATATTTTAAAAGAGGAAGCTAATTATTTTAGGCAGATGTTCTCTTTTCCATCCCATCCTCTCCCACTGAATGAAGATTATGGTAAGTTATTCTTTCCAAATAATATAAAAATAGAAAATTAACAAATGTACAGAAAAGATCAGTGAGAAAGCCAAATTAGAGGAAGAACTTTGAGGCTATTAAATCCTTTCAGTCTGGAAAAACCCCAGGGCTTGATGGCATACCGGTAGAAGTATATCAAGCCTTTCTTGATATACTAAAAGCTCCATTGTTAGATTGTTTTAACTACTCCTATACAAATGGTAGTCTGTCAGGTACTAAACAGGAATGTCTGATTTATCTTATTAAAAACAAGATCCAGACAGCATATATAAAGACCCAGTACATCTAAAAAACTGGAGGCCCCTTACACTTCAATGTTGTGATGCAAAAATACTAGCGAAATGCATAGCACTCAGAATTAAAAAGTTTTTTACCAGGTATTGTTCATCCTGATCAGACAGGTTTTTTACATGGACGATACATTGGGGATAATATACTATACCTACTAGAAATAATAGAACATCATGAAACATCTAAGAAGCCAGGCCTGGTATTTATATTGGCTTTTGAAAAGGCATTTGATAAAGTAAGACTGGATTTTATTTATAAATGCCTGGATTTTTTCAATTTCAGTGATTCTCTTATAAAACGGGTCAAAATAATGTATAGCAACACCAGGTGTAAAATAGTAAATAACAGCTACTTCTCAGAGTTTTGAATTGTCAAGAGGAGTTAAACAAGGCTGTCCGCTGTCACCATATCTATTCGTTATGGCCATCGAAATGCTAGCTATTAAAATCAGATCCAATAACATTAGAGGATTAGAAATCCAAGGTTTAAAAACAAACGGTGTCCATGTATGCCGATGACAAGTTTTATATTCAGTCTGCAAGCTAGATCCCTGCAATGTCTCATTAAAGAACTAGATACCTTTTCTGTACTCTCTGGACTAAAACCTAATTATGATAAGATAAAAATTACATATTGTTTCTTTAAAAAAAATAACTTTTACATTACCCTGCAGTTTACCTATAAAGTGGGCTGATGGTGAAGTAGACATACTTGGTATTCATATCCCAAAATACCAAATAAGCTTGCCACAATGAAATTCAATAGAAATAGATCCTGCAACCATGGAGAGGTCTATTTATGGAAAAATTGCCCTGATTAACTCCTTAATCATATCTCAGTTTACTCACTTACTTATGGTGCTGCCTACTCCTGATGATTAGTTTTTTAAATCATATGAGCAAAAAATATTTTGCTTTATCTGGGACGCTAAACCAGACAAAACAAAGCGTGCCTATCTATATAATGCATATACATTTGGTGGGTTGAGGTTATTAAATATAAAACCACTAAACCTCTACTTATTCAAAAGTTTTACATTACTAAGAAAAGCTCATCCATTGTTTAAAAATGGCCTTTTTGGCTTTGTGCAGATTGCACAAGTAATTGAAAATTATACTTAAAAAAAGAAAAAACTATTTTTCAAAGAAACATTTTAGAGCTGGCTACAATTTCAATTTCATTCCCCTGAAAAGATACAAATATTATGGCTGAACTCAAATGTGCTGGTTGATAAAATACCTGTATTTATGGGAAAGATGTTTGAAAAGGGTATTTGTTCTTAAACGATATTGTAAATTGGAATGGTAGAGTTATGTCCTTCATGGAGTTATTATAAATTGTACAGGAAGGTCTGCTCAATCCATGAGTACAACCAATGTATTACAGCATTACCCGAAAAATGAGGAGGCAGGGAACTGGTCTGTTTCCACAATATAAAGGATCAAAACTGGTGGAGGAATAAAAATAGCATAAATAGTAAGTATACCAGTTTAATTTGGAGGACCAGGATGTTGATAACTGCGCCATACAGATTGCAAAATAGTTGGGAAGAGATTTTTATGTACCGATTCCATGGTACAGGGTGTATGAGTTGATATAACGCAAGATTTAAAACTTCGTGAATTTTAGCTAACATTATTATATAGAATTCTTGCCACCAACAAAATGTTGAATATTTGGGGCATAAAATCATTGAAGCTCTGCAGATTTTGTTGTGAGGATACAGAATCAATAGACCATTTACTTTGGAATTGCCCACAGGTAGCCTGTTTCTGGTCTCAGGTTCAGGAATGGCTGAAAATGCATAGCATTGATCTAAAATTGACCCTCGAAATGGTACTGTTAGGAGATCTGGAGAGACCTGGTCAGTCATTTACTAATACTCTTAGTAAAAATATTTATCTTGAACTCGCAATCTGGATTCTATTCGATTAGATAGATTGAAATTGTACGTTAAACATCACAGCATAGTTGAAAGATATATGGTGCATAGAAATCTGAAGAGGGTGGCCAGCAGAGATAAGTGGGATGGGCTGAGGGTTGGGATGTGGAATTGGAGACAAGTGGGAGTGGAGTTGCTGTGCGAGAAATAGAATGATGGTCAAAGATAAAAGTAAAAAATAAAGTAAAAATAAAACATAATAAAAAGTATGTTTGAATGACACTGGGGCAGCAGGGCAGCCTAGTGGTCAGAGCGTTGGACTAGTAACCGAAAGGTTGCAAGTACAAATCCCTGAGCTTACAGTGTACAAATCTGTCATTCTGCCCCTGAACAGGCAGTTAAACCCACTGCTCCCGGTAGGTCAACATTGAAAATAAGAATTTGTTCTTAACAGACTTGCCCAGTTAAATAAAAGGTAAAATAAAATAAATAAACACTGAGAGGCAGTGTTTTTCCAGTCAATGCCAGTTTGCCTGAGGCTGATGCCATGCAGGTGTTTGTGCGCACACACACACACACACACACACACACACACACACACACTCCCTCTCATTCAAATAAACGCATACAAGAACACACACATACATGTAATAGCGCCAGACATGCACACAAACATATACAGTTGGCATTGCTGTTAGGATTTTAGTTGTCCAGCTATTGGGGATCTGTGGGGGGAACTTGGAGGGTTCGGGTTCACATTTTTTGGCCTGGTGGGAGATATGTCAACGTGCCCTTGAGCAGGGCATTGACCCTGGATGCTTCTGTGTGTCCCTCTAAATGAGAGTCTGTTGGATGACTGGTATGATGTAGTTGTTGAGCGGCTTCACTGCAAGTATATTGTATGTTTCGGATATTCAATTTTTTAAAAATTGATCCGTGTCACGGATGGGCTATTGGAACAAACGACCACACCGGGTTCCACTCATATCAGCTAAAAACAAAGAGAAGCGACTCCAGTTGGAACGCGATCACCAACACTGGACAATTGAGGAGTGGAAAAACATTGCCTGGTGCAAAGGATCCCGGTTCCTGCTGCGTCATGCTGATGGCAGAGTCAGGGTTGGACATAAGCAGCATGAGTCCATGGACCCATCCTGCCTGGTGTCAACAGTGGTGTACTGGTGTGGGGAATATTTTCCTGGCACAAGATAAGTCCCTTTATACAAACTGAGCAACGATTGAACGCCACAGCACATCTGAACATTGTTGCTGGTCAATCCGAAAAGAGCATCTTTGGGATGAGATGGAACGGGCTGTTTGCAGTATGAATGTACCGCCGTCCAATCTTGTATTTTATTTCACCTTTATTTAACCAGGTAGGCTACTTGAGAACAATCTCTCATTTGCAACTGCGACCAGGCCAAGATAAAGCGTAGCAATTCGACACATACAACAACACAGAGTTACACATGGAATAAACAAAAAAATACAGTAGAACAAAAGAAAAACAAAGTATATATACAGTGAGTGCAAATGAGGTAAGTTAAGGAAATAAATAGGCCATGGTGGCGAAGTAATTACAATATAGCAATTAAACACTGGAAAGGTAGATCAGCAGAAGATGAATGTGCAGGTAGAGATACTGGGGTGCAAAGGAGCAAAATAAATAAATACCAGTATGGGGATGAGGTAGGTAGATAGATAGGCTAAGTACAGGTGCAGTGATCTGTAAACTGCTCTGACAGCTGGTGCTTAAAGCTAGTGAGGGAGATGTGAGTCTCCAGCTTCAGAGATTTTTGCAATTTGTTCCAGTCATGGGCAGCAGAGAACTGGAAGGAAAGATGACCAAAGGAGGAATTGGCTTTGGGGGTGATCAGTGAGATATACCTGCTGGAGCACGTGCTACGAGTGGGTGCTGCTATAGTGACCAGTGAGCTGAGATAAGGCAGGGCTTTACCTTTACCTTGTATCTGCAGCAATTGCCTGATTCCATCGCGTCAGCATGGACCAACATCCCAGTGTTATATTTCCGACACCTTGTAGAGTCAATGCCCTGAAGAATTCAGGGTGTTCCGGGGATAAGGAAGGTCCGACCTCGTATTAGATGTGTGTACCTAAAACTGGCAACGGAGTGTATATCGTCAAGCGATCATGGATTTCTACTGTTATAGGTGCCTCTGACCAGGCGAGTTGAGGACATCAGCACCATTCCACTAGACAGTGGGGACACAATTAGGTTCCATTCACCAAAGACAGTACTTCGGAAAACAAAAACTCCTTCCGATTGGTAGTGAATAATAAAAAATAAAAAAATAAAAAACTCTCTCAGATAGGGAGTGGACTAACTCTGTGGCAACGACACTTTACACACAGCAAGCCATGGCAGTCGTCCAATCATAATAGCCAGTGAGATAAAGGGGAGTTGGCCTCCATGCAACACTGTAGGAATACTCACAACAAATACTATTTTACATAAGCCTGGGAAACACACAAAGGCCACCACAGCGATGACACATTGACTACCCATCAACTTCCTGTCCTAATTCATTCCAGAAGCATGGAAAGTGCAGTCCATGTTTTCACATCCTACTCTTTCACAATCACGACTTGTATGTATACTGTGCTTCCTGAAGGAGCCTGACATTTACATAAGCAGCGCTTCTCTCCCTCCCTCCTTCCTCTCCCCCTCCCCGACTGCTTCTTCTGGGGTATCTTGGATGGGAGGGGTGTAGGGTAGAGGATGGGGGGGCGCTTTCACGTTGTGTAACCCTGTGGCTTTCTGATGTTACCCTGGTCGTTTATGGAACGCTGCTTTACAGGCAGTGCTTAGCTAAAGTCACACCGTTCCTACGGCAGAGAATCAGCATTTGCGTAGTGCTGATTATCAGACCGACAATTACCAATTACCAGACCGACAATTACCAGCAGGCGATGTGCCCTGATGAATACCAGGGGGCGCCATGACAAAAAGAGGAACTGACTGGTAAACAACAACAATGGCTCAAGGTCATCATGGTCTCCATGTGTCACTAAGACAATGAATTATCTGGAAAGAGTTCATTTACTTCCTCTTCTCCAATGCACTTTCTAACCCAGCATTTCTTAACCCAGTCGTTTCACATTGACAACTTGACCTATTCAACCACTAGCACACCTGAATCAACTCGTCAAATAACCATCAAGACAACTGAATGTTGGTATTGGTATAGATCAAATATGTGAGGACTAGGTTGAGAAACAACGTTCAAAGCTCTCAGAATCCATGTCATCTGAGTGGAGTGGACATGCAACACTAGTGCCAAGTCTGATCCAGGTCCATGAATCACATGAGTGTAATGTTTCAGAGGCCCCGTTTCCTGGCAGCCTGGCCTATATGTGTGTATGTCATGTTCCTACTTCATACAGTGCTGCTGAAGCTCGCTCTGACCCACGGAGTTACACAACAGGTCTGCAGGCAGGTGCGGGACTGCGCCAACTGAACCTAATCCAGAAGACGCCCAGGCAGCCATACCAGAACATTTGTCAGAGCGAGGTGGGAAATCAAACCACAATTAGAATGACTAATTCCACAAATCCCACAAACCACTGAGCCAGAATCAGAGAAACAAACTCAGTGCTTCTGATTGAGGGCCTTAGATCCACTAGGAGCCCAAAAGAAGACATCCAAAAGGGTGAGCGAGCCACTGACCCACAAAAAAAACACACTAGTGAAGTGGTCTCCCTCAGTAAGGAGATTACAGAACTCTCAGTCCAGTGTACAAAAACCAGAGAAGCCCCTACGCTCAGCATCACAGCAGCAACACGTGTTCACTGATTGACTTCAGGTCACGGAGCGGGGAAACTGCCGGAAGCTGCAATACAGGGCCACCTTTCACAGAGGTTCACCTCAGGACAAAATATTTACCAGTACCATTGACCGGGAGTTGTAATAAGCTTGATTAACCTTTCGCAAGTGGGTATACATTACACACAGACCATGTGAGCCAGAGCAGATTATTTACAAAGACACAATCAGCACTTGCCAACTTAATATTAAGGTTCCTGTGTAAATTCGATGTGCGAGAGGTCCCCCCCCTCTAATTCCTACCCCCTGTTGACACACACACCAACAGCACAATGAGCATGGACTCAGGCAGAGGGACGCTTATGTAACGGCAGCCTCTTGCTGTTACACAAGCCCAAGAACCGCACACCTAATAAAGTACACGCCCAATCACAAACTACCCACAGAACAGACTTTAATTCCTACAATGTACATTCACAAACAAAACCATATCTTCTGTTCCCATCAACAATGTATGGCAGCCCTTCCCCTAGAACAGGCTATTCTAAGTCTGTGTTTCAACCCCAGAAAAGTAGTTTTACAGCTGTTGTGTTTTACCATGGCTTACACGGGAAACAACCTGAGAGGCAGACAGCTGCTCATCAGTTTCCATGTAAACATCTCAGTCAACTTGATCAGTCCCCTATCTAGAAATAGACAAAGCAAAATCAGAAAAACAAAGCTATTCTGCAAAAAACAATGAATTCTGAAAAAATTGAAACTAATTGTGGAATAAATAAAACAAAGGGCACGCCTTGCAGAGGATAGGAGAGGAGGACACGACTTGCATAACTAGCCTGACAGCCCTGTTGAACAGGGACAGGAGGAGTGTTAGTGGAGCGTTAAGGGGGGTGGCCGCGTGGCTGTGCGACCCCCAGTGTTCGGAGACCGATCTAGTGATATACTTGGCCAGTATCTCTCAGACTGGAGAGATTACCATGACCCGGGTCAGCAGAAGGCAGGGAGGGTGCTTCTATAACAATAACACCTCATGTTGTGTGACTAACACTCCACTCTGACCTGGGAGGGGGGCTTGTCTCTGAAAACACCACCATGCTAAGGGTTCACTTAAAACATGGGAAATCTGAATCTGTTGCTCACACTATTATACAGCTCATCTTGGATGCAAGCATGTTAATGCAGAGGTGTTAAATAACATGTTTTGGCATTGTAGGGTAGACAAGTGTAGTGACACCTTCGAATCATCAGGACACATCCTAGGATCTCTGTTCAGCAGATCACATGTTGGGGACATTGTCAGAGCGTTCTACAAAGTGTGATCGTGAGTTGTTAACCAGGCAGCTGGTAGTCTAGCAGTTAAGAGCGTTGGGAAAGTAACCAAAAGGTTGCTGGTTCGAGTCCCCGAGCCAACTAGCTGAAAGCTCTTCAGCAAGGCACTTATCCAGAGATACTTACAGGAGCAATTAGGGTTAAGAGGTCTGCTAAAACATGGTTTCCTCCCTGGGTCCACGTATGGTTTTTGCCCTAGCACTACTTAGCTGATTCAAATAATCCAAGCTTGATGATCCGGGCGCCAGGACCGAGTTCAAGGAACACTGTGCTAAATGAGTACAATATATAAAGGTAATGTGGTCGACATAGACAACTCCCCCATGCCCCTTAGAGGTGGCCACACTGATCACAACATAACTGTCAACCCAATCAACTACCACAACCAGAGGAATGGACAGAAACAATAAGAAAGGAGACAAACACAGGCTACCAGTAAATCACAATCTTAGAAGAAGGTAACCACATCCCTCATGTGATGTGCTCTATAGTATATAAATACATGTCTGTTGTTGTAGTTGACCATATGTTGTTCCTCGTGCTGCACCCATTCAGACTGACTAGTACCGTTTCATCGAACACTAAATCCTCCCACTGCCACCTGTTTAGGTTACCGTAGAAACGGTCAAAGAGCCTCCACATCAAATAAAACATCTGAGCGCTCCTAACAGAGAACAACATGAAAGAGAAAGACCAAATGAGCGAGAAACAGATTGAATGAAAGGATGGCTGGTGTCAAACTGATGCATAAGTAGGGAGCGTTATACAACACTGTTGCACACTGTTACAAAACAACTCCAATTCACACCCCGGTTGTGCACTACAATGTAAAACACCCTGGTTCTGAACTACAATGTAAAACATCCTGGTTCTGAACTACAATGTAAAACATCCTGGTTCTTCATCATCCAGATTTCTCACTAACAACAAATTATTAATCTACACATCTTTCTCCGGTAATCCTTGATTCAGCCTCAGTGTCCACCTCAGTCATCCCATCACCCCCACCTGCTGCTGTCCCAAGAGTCAGTGACACTCCCCACCCACCAAGGAGGATCAGGGTGCCAGCAGGGTTCAGGGGGTCACCTACCTGCAAAGGTCTCCGACTCCTCCAGCAGCAGCATGCTTAGAATCTCCGTGAGGGGTGTGTGGAGTGTCCCAAAAGCTTGTAGAGGGTGTGTGGTGGTGATGCTACTCCCCGCTTCTCTCTGTGTCGTCTCGCTCACTCTCTCTGTTACCGGTCTCTGAGGCTGGGGGAACAGGTGGCCTGACTACCGCCGTCTGACCCGAAACTCACTAACTCACTTCCTCGAGTGAAAAAAAGTCTTTGCCTACATGCTGTAAGGCAGAACCTGGCTTCTTGTTCTACTTTTGGCCTTTGGCGTTACCGGTTTATCTGAGGAGTTTTTTCCCCTACTAACTGATTGACAGGATGAGTGAGTGGCAGTACGCTAGCTCATCCCTGTCCTAAGCGGCAATATGAGTCGAGTCAGGCTCTTGACAACCAGGAAACTCTACTAAAAACTCATTACATAACCTTTCATGCTGGAGCTGGGGGCCTCGTCAGGGGGGCTGTCTATGTACGCACACCACTATCCTACGGAAGAGAGGGAGAGTAAGAGCAGAGATGCCGACTGGGCAGAAGGAGCAGCGTGTGTGCCGTGTAAAACAGGGGAGAGACTGCAGGCAGGGGCGCTTGAAAGACAGAGTAGCAATGGAAATATTTCATCATGTAGTTAGGTCGATGATGTGGCCAAATGATAAATTACGTCACATCTAAACATATGCACTCTTGAAGGATGGAGAAGAGAAAGACAAAGAAAAAGAAAAAGTGGACCAAAACTAGACAATAAAATAAAATGTATGAAACCTCCCTCCATGGCTATTCAACTACTGCTAAAGCGAGATTCCCCCTTAGTCAAGATTCCACCTCCTCCTAGCCAAGACCTCAAACCCCCAAAACAGGTTTAGACACTTTTCTCCATGACCTCTCTGTATAAGCAATGATATCCTCCTACTCTAGAATGCGTCTCATCTCTGTCCTCTTGCCAAGCCAGAGTATCCATGTCAGCTCCACTCTGCCATACTGCCCCAGACTTCCAGAGTATTGAGAGCATGGTTCTGTAAGCAGAGCCACAAGGGACAATTATAAAACAATGAGGGGCTGAAAGCAGCCCAGCTCTGTCTGGCCGTCACAAACACCCCTTCCACCGGGAGAGTCGCCCCACCAACTGACACCCATGTCGCCATGAAGTCAGCAGGCCCCTCCTCAGTGAGGCTGCCTTAGGTAATGGAGGTAAGAGTTCATTCGGACAGAGGGAACAGATGGATTGAGGAAAAAGTAAGAGGGCGCTCAACAACGTGGTGGAGCCAGGTCCCGGGACCATTCCAAACACACACCTTACCCGGATCACTTTACAAACACTCACGTGGAGGCTGCACACACACTAAAAACACATCTTTACAATCCCCTCCCCAGCCTCCCCTTGTGGAGGAAAGAGCTAGAAACAAGAGATGGTGGGAGGGAGGGGAAAGAAGAGGTAGAAGCAGCCCTATAAAGATTGCTAGCTTGACAATACAGGAGTCTTCTCTCATCCCAAAGAGTAGGCCATTTCTCCCACACTCAACTTTACCACACATCTCCATAGACATGCCTTTACTTCTCTCAAGTCTCTTAGCTCACGTTTCTCTGTTTACATAAACAGTCTCAGCAAATGAAAGGGGGCATGAACTGGGTAATTGACACTGATAAACAACATTCAAATCCATATCAGAATGTTCCTGTTGAGTGACACAGCAAAAGAAAAGCAGGGGCAAAACAATGTGCTGGATTTGTTTACTGCTGTACAGACAGACTTCCCTGCTATTACCACCAACCAACACAGATACACACAGAACACACATACAAAAAAACACACACACTCTTAAAAGAGCTGTAACAAGGTGCTTTAAACCTGCTAGAACTTCTGGCTGCATATCCATGGTCTCGCATACATAAAACACACATTCGCACACACACCCTTGACCTTCTACAGAGCCTCCCCCTGGTCTTATCTGCAGGTTATTTTCAGCTGCTCTCAGACCCCCTTGACTATTCTTCAAACTACGTTTTTGACTAATGGCTCCTGTTGTTCCCTGACACATGCTGCAGCTCTGTGCCGCTTCACAGGAACCAGGGGGTGGGGGAGCCGCTTCACAGGAACCAGGGGTGGGGGAGCCGCTTCACAGGAACCAGGGGTGGGGGAGCCGCTTCACAGGAACCAGGGGGTGGGGGAGCCGCTTCACAGGAACCAGGGGGTGGGGGAGCCGCTTCACAGGAACCAGAGGGTGGGGGAGCCGCTTCACAGGAACCAGGGGGTGGGGGAGCCGCTTCACAGGAACCAGGGGGTGGGGGAGCCGCTTCACAGGAACCAGGGGTGGGGGAGCCGCTTCACAGGAACCAGGGGTGGGGGAGCCGCTTCACAGGAACCAGGGGTGGGGAACCCCATACAGTCCCCTCTGCCTGTCTGCCTCTCTCCCTGCCCGCCTTCCTCCCCTCTGCCTCTCCCCCTGCATGCTACCCTGCCGACCCGCCACCCTGTCGGCCCCTCTCTCTGCCTGCAGCATGTCTGTCTGCCCCCCCGCCGCATACAGTCCTCCTGCAGTCTGCCGCTCTCCCTGCCTGCCTTCCTCCTCTGCATGCAGGACTGCCACCCTGCCTGCCACCCTGTCGACCCCTCTCCCTGACTGCCACCTTTCCGTCCCCTCTCCCTGCCTGCCTCAATGAGAGGTCGACAGATTATGATTTTTCAACGCCGATAGTTGGAGGACCAAAAAAACCCGCTACCGATTAAATCGGCCAATTTTTTTATTTTATTTGTAATAAATGACAATTACAACAATACTGAATGAACACTTATTTTAACTTAATATAATACATCAATAAATTCAATTTAGCCTCAAATAAATAATGAAACATGTTCAATTTGGTTTAAATCATGCAAAAACAAAGTGTTGGAGAAGAAAGTAAAAGTGCAAATATGTGCCATGTAAGAAAGCTAACGTTTAAGTTCCTTGCTCAGAACATGAGAACATATGAAAGCTGGTGGTTCTTTTTAACATGAGTCCTCAATATTCCCAGGTAAGAAGTTTTAGGTTGTAGTTATAGGAATTATAGGACTATTTTTCTCTATACCATTTGTATTTCATTAACCTTTGACTATTGGATGTTCTTATTGGCACTTTAGCATTGCCAGTGTAACAGTATAGCTTCCATCCCTCTCCTCGCCCCTACCTGGGCTCGAACCAGGGACACAACAGCCACCCTCGAAGCAGCGTTACCCATGCAGAGCAAGGGGAACTACTCCAAGTCTCAGAGCGAGTGACGATTGAAACGCTATTAGCGCGCACCCCGCTAACCAGCTAACAATTTCACATCGGTTACACCAGCCTAATCTCGGGAGTTGATAGGCTTGAAGTCATAAACAGCGCAATGCTTGAAGCATTGCGAAGAGCTGCTGGCAAACGCACGAAAGTGCTGTTTGAATGAATGCTTACGAGCCTGCTGGTGCCTACCATCACTCAGTCAGACTGCTCTATCAAATCATAACATAACACACAGAAATACGAGCCTCGGGTCATTAATATGGTCGAATCCGGAAACTATCATTTTGAAAACAAATACGGAACCGTTCCGTATTTTATCTAAAACGGGTGGAATCCCTGTGTAAATATTGCTGTTACAATGCACAACCTTCAATGTTATGTCATAATTACGTAAAATTCTGTCAAATTAGTTCGCAATGAGCCAGGCGGCCCAAAATGTTGCATATACCCTGACTCTGCGTACAATGAACGCAAGAGAAGTGACACAATGTCACCTGGTTAATATTGCCTGCTAACCTTTCTTTTAGCTAAATTTTCAGGTTTAAAAATATATACTTCTGTGTATTGATTTTAAGAAAGGCATTGATGTTTATGGTTAGGTACACGGAGCAACGACAGTCCTTTTTCGCAACAGCGCACCGCATTGATTATATGCAACGCAGGACACGCTAGATAAACTAGTAATATCATCAACCATGTGTAGTTATAACAAGTGATGATTGATTGATTTTTATAAGATAAGTTTAATGCTAGCTAGCAACTTACCTTGGTGGTTAGAGCGTTGGACTAGTAACCGTAAGGTTGCAAGATTGAATCCCTGAGCTGACAAGGTAAAAATCTGTCGTTCTGCCCCTGAACAAGGCAGTTAACCCACCGTTCCTAGGCAGTCATTGAAAATAAGAATGCGTTAACTGACTTGCCTCGGTAAATAAAGTTGTCAAAAAATAATAAAGGGCAAAAATCGGCGCCCAAAAATACCGATTTCCGATTGTTATGAAAACTTGAAATCGGCCCTAATTAAATCGACCATTCCGATTAATCGGTCGACCTCTAGCCTCTAACCATGACTGCCCTCTTGCATGTCTCCCTGCCTGCCTGCCTCTCCCCTGGTCTCTCTCCCTGCCTGCCTGCCTCTCCCCTGGTCTCTCTCCCTGCCTGCAGCATGTCAGTCTGTCCCTCAGCTTCACACAGTCAGTCACGCTATGCTTTGCTTATGGCACGACACCTCTCTGTCCGTCTAACCTCAGCTGCTACCCCAAATTGTCAAGTTGTCAAGCAGACAAGTTGTCGCAGATAGATTCTGTATCAACAGCACATGTTGGACTGCTTGGTTGGGGTGTACTAAGGATGGCATGGTTGTGACGGTCTTGAAATTTGAGGTTACCGTAATTGGCCAGACCAATGTACACGGTCATCGTTCTGGGGAATTGGCGCATACTTCCCTATTACCTTTACACTGTTATTATCAGTAGCATTTCTTTACTATCATTCAAGTTATTACCTCTAAATATTAGTCTAGTACACAATCTAAGAAAGATTGGAGAGGATTGTCACATTAGGTTATCAAACTAAGAAATGTCACTATGGTATTACACTATGACTGGTTTGACCTTTTCTTTCCCTTTTCATTTGTTGTAATGTTTGATGCATCCATTTGTTTAAAAGGATGTTACTGTTGTCTTACGCCTATGAAAAAAGGGGAGATCACAATTCTTTGCACTCTTGTTTACATGGATTTGCTTCTTAATAAAAACCTATTTGAAACAAGTCAATGCACTTTGTTATTATTATACTGAACAAAAATATAAAAGCAACATGCAACAATTTGAAAGACTTTACTGAGGGACAGATCATAAAAGGAAATCAGACAATTTAAATAAATAAATTAGACACTAATCTATGGATTTCAATTGAGTGGCAATACAGAAAAGCATCCGTTAGTCAGATACCTAAAAAATAAAAAGTAGGTGCGTGGAGTAACCAGTCAATATCTGGTGTGACCAACATTTGGCTCATGCAGTGCGACATCTCCTTTGCATAGAGTTGATCAAGCTGTTGATTGTGGCCTGTGGAACGTTGTCCCACTCCTCTTCAATGGCTGTGTGAAGTTACTGGATATTGGCGGGAACTAATGCTAATCAATAAAAACTTCTTAAACTCGCTGCCGGGTTTTGATCGTTTACAGTGGATATTGGCGGGAACTGGAACATTCTGCCACAAGTTGATCCAGAGCATCCCAAACATGCTTAATGGGTGAGATGTCTGGTGAGTATGCAGGACATGGAAGAACTGGGACATTTTCAGCTTCCAGGAATAAGTGTAGAGATCCTTGAGACATGGGACTGTGCATTATCATGCTGAAACATGAGGTGATGGAGGCAGATGAATGGTGTGACAATGGGCCTCAGGATCTCGTCACGGTATCCATGTGCATTCAAATTGCCATCGATAAAATGCAATTGTGTTCGTTGTCCGTAGCTTATGCCTGCCTATACCATAACCCCACCGCCACCATGGGGCTCTCTGTTCACAACCTTGACATCAACAAACCACTTGCTCACACGACGCCATACACGTGGTCTGCGGTTGAGGTTGGATGTACTGCCAAATTCTCTAAATCAACATCGGAGGTGGTTATGGTAAAGAAATTAACATTGAATTATCTGGCAGCAGCTCTGGTGGACATTCCTGCAGTCATCATGACAATTAAACGCTCTCTCAAAACTTGAGACTTCTGTGGCATTGTGTTCTGTGACAAAACCGCACGTTTTAAAAGTGGCTATTCATTGTCCAGCACAAGGTGCACCTGTGTAATGATCAAGCTGTTTAATCATCATCTTGATATGCCACACCTTTAAGGTGGATGAATTATATTGACAAAAGGCTTAAATGCTCACTTACAGGGACTTAAACAAGTTTGTGCACAAGTTGAGAGAATAAAGCTTTTTGTGTGTATGGAACACTTCTGGGATTTCAGCTCATGAAACCACCACTTCACATTTGCTTTTATATTTTTGTTCATGTATATACAGTTGAAGTCTGAAGTTTACATACACTTAGTTTGGCGTCGTTACAACTCTGTTCTAAACCACTCCACAAATGTATTGTTAACACACTATAGTTTTGGCAAGTCAGTGAAGACATCTACTATGTGCATGACAAGTCATTTTTCGAACACAGGTTTACAGACAGATTATTTCACTTATAATTAACTGTATCACAATTCCAGTGGGTCAGAAGTTTACATACACTAAATTGACTGTGTCTTTAAACAGCTTGGATAATTCCAGAAAATGATGTCATGCCTTAAGAAGCTTCTGATAGGCTGATTGACATCATTTGAGTCAATTGGAGGTGTACCTGTGGATGTATTTCAAGGCCTACCTTCAAACCCAGTGCCTCTTTGCTTGACATCATGGGAAAATCAAAAGACAATCCAAAAGAAATCAGCCAAGACCTCAGAAAAAAAATTGTAGACCTCCACAAGTCTGGTTCATCCTTGGGAGCAATTTCCAAATGCCTGAAGAGCTCACATTCATCTGTACAAACAATAGTACGCAAGTATAAACACCATGGGACCACGCAACCATCATAACACTCAAGGAGACGCATTCTGTCTCCTAGAGATGAATGTACTTTGGTGCGAAAAGTGCAAATCAATCCCAGAACAACAGCGAAGGACCTTGTGAAGATGCTTGTGGAAATGGGTACAAAAGTATCTATATCCACAGTAAAACGAGTCCTATATAGACATAACCTGAAAGGCCGCTCAGCAAGGACGAAGCCACTGCTCCAATACCGCCATAAAAAAGCCAGACTACAGTTTGCAACTGCACATGGGGACAAAGATTGTACTTTTTGGAGAAATGTCCTCTTGTCTGATGAAACAAAAATAGAACTGTTTGGCCATAATGACCATCATTATGTTTGGAGGAAAAAGGGGGAGGCTTGCAAGCCAAAGAACACCATCCCACCCGTGACGCACAGGGTGGCAGCTTCATGTTGTGGGGGTGCTTTGCTGCAGGAGGGACTGGTGCACTTCACAAAACAGATGGCATCACGAGGTAGGAAAATTATGTGGATATATTGAAGCAACATCTCAAGACATCAGTCAGGAAGTTAAAGCTTGGTCGCAAATGGGTCTTCCAAAGGGACAATGACCCCAAGCATACTTCCAAAGTTGTGGCAAAATGGCTTAAGGACAACAAAGTCAAGGTATTGGAGTGGCCATCACAAAGCCCTGACCTCAATCCCATAGAAAATGTGTGAGCAGAACTGAAAAAGCGTGTGCGAGCAAGGAGGCCTACAAACCTGACTCAGTTACACCAGCTCTGTCAGGAGGAATTGGCCAAAATTAACCCAACTTATTGTGGGAAGCTTGTGGAAGGCTACCTGAAATGTTTGACACAAGTAAAACAATTTAAAAGCAATGCTACCAAATACTAATTGAGTGTATGTAAACTTCTGACCCACTGGGAACATGATGAAATAAATAAAAGCTGAAATGAATAATTCTCTACTATTATTCTGACATTTCACATTCTTAACATAAAGTGGTGATCCTAACTGACCTAAAAAAGGGAATTGTTACTAGGATTAAACGTAGGGAATTGTGAAAAACTGAGTTAAGTGTTTGTAAACGTCTAATTTCAACTGTATACGTGTTCGTGTATGTGACTTGTGTATGTGACTTGTGTATGTGACTTGTGTATGTGACTTGTGTGTCGGCGTGTGTGTGACTTGTGTATGTGACTTGTGTGTCGGCGTGTGTGTGTGTGAGGAAAAAGTTGGTAGGAGTGTGATCGAATGCGTAAGGTCTGACACTGAGTAGAGTCAACGTACACTAGCCTACATGTCAAGGGACAATCCATTTTCCTGACTGTGAACCAAATATTTCTATTAGAAAACATGACAAAAAGAACAGAGAAAACAGATTCAGGCTCAAACTATTATTCATTCCCACAACAAAATCTAACTGATGCCTAACAATGTAGCTGCGCGCATGTGTGCTGCAAGGATGCAGTGGCGCTATGGGGCTGAACGAGGCATAGCTGCACCGACCAAGAGAATGGGAGGGGTAGAGGGCAGTCTTTCATAACGCTCTTGTGTAACATACCCAGAAACGGCTGTGTGAATGTCACCACAACCCAGCGAGCAGCGCCGAGGCTGGGAGAGGTAAATAACATACCCCTTTACCTCATTCTCTTCATATTCCCTTCCCCTCATCCTACTCAACCATCTTTTTTTTCTTCCACGTTCAACAGCCGACCTCTCTTGAAGAGGAACAGAGTTTAGACAGGATTCATCGATGCTACCAAAGACTACCCTGAATAAACTGTGCAAATGCTGTTAGACAATCAGAAAGGGGAACCAACACAACTGAGGAGAGAAGACTGTATTAAAACAACTTGTCAAAATCAGTTAAATATCACTCATGTTTACCTGCAACTCCTCAATTACAGATCATTTCCCTCCCATAAAAACCTGTTGTATAAGCATCACAGTTAACCCTGTCCATGCTGGACATAATACCATGAAACTGTCATATTAACTCTAGTGATAGCATTTCTTTAGACAACATTAATCTCTGTGTGTGTCGGTCTTATTTCAGTTTCCACCTACCAGGGAAGTCTTCATCATCTCCGTTGTTCTCATCCTTCTCCACCTCCTCTTCTTCCAGCTCATCCTCCTCTTCCTCACTGTTGAGGAGGTGGGGCTCCATGTCTCTTCCTGAGATCCCCTTGTCAGACATGGTGTCCTTCTGTCACCCGGAGGCATTACCTAGGCATCCTCACACACACAGGCCACCTGCAACACACACTTCTTATTTGAACACTGCTTTGACATAAAATGTAGCCTATACAGTTGTTTGTTCTGTCATACAGTATAAATAAAAATAACTATTGAATGAATGAACACACTACTGTTAACCTTACAGAGGGATAACTGAAAACACACTTGCTCAAAGCCCTGTACAACACTCATACAACATGGACTTCATCTTCACACATGCCAATGTCAACAACCACACCTTCCCATCCTTAATGTTTCCAAGACAGTGTGGTTCCAAACTGTGGGGCGCATCCCCTAGAGGCATTATTTATTGGATTATTTCACCTTTATTTAACCAGGTAGTCCAGTTGAGAACAAGTTCTCATTTAAAACTGCGACCTGGCCATGATAAAGCAAAGCAGTGCGACACAAACAGAAGAGTTACACATGGAATAAACAAACGTACAGTCAATAACACAATAGAAAAGTCTATATAGAGTGTGCGCAAATGTAGTAAGATTAGTGAGGTAAGGCAATAAAATAGGTCATAATGGCGAAATAATTACAATGAGCAATTAAACACTGGAGTGATAGATGTGCAGAAGATGAATGTGCAAGTAGAGATACTGGGATGATCTCCAATGATGGAAGGGGGCCCAAGTGAAAAGTTTGGGAACCACTGATGTAGAGCACACACACACACACACACACACACACACACACAGGTCCTCAACGCCAAGGCCGTGTTCTGCCACACTGCTCCTCTCCCCACACTGCCCCCTCAGCAGTGTGAGTCCCGGCAAGCCAGGATGGTGTTGGGGTGCTGCTGAATATTGCTTTATTAGGCTGTTGATTAACTTTGTGAGTTTATGGACATGTGTACCTAGCCTATATGTTATTGTTCGAGTAAAAAGGAGCTTTATTCTACATTATAGCCTATTCAGCAATAAGGAAGGAGGCATTCAAGATTGAGAACAATTCTGTAGTCATGAGACTCTCTTCACCTACCTAGCTTAGCCTTATGTTATGGAATATGCCGTCTTGGGCTACCTCTTAGTTGGCAGGGTTACCTCAATAAGAACACAAATAAAGTATTAAAAAGTATGTCCTCACAACATAGCTTGACATTAAGGCTTGTTCGGGGCAAGTAAAAAGAATAATAGATAACTACAACGACTATAGATTTTACAACAAAAAGAAATCACAATATCAAACAATTACTCCGGTCAGAATTGGATCGGGCAGTGCATGCTTGACACGGAGTAAATTGCCTACATTTCTATTTGCTATAGTCTACATCAACACATTATATATTTACACAAAGCAAGAGAACAATGTAGTCACCAAAGCAGGACAAAATATCTGGTCAGAAAATGTTTCTTTTTTTTTCTCTCTAAAGTGTCAGATGATCTGGGTCAATAGTCAGTCTATTTTTATAGCAGACACGCCAGTGTCTTGTTGTAGGACCCCAAATGTTCTATTTTCTCTCCATTTGACATGAATATGACTTGGTCTATTAAGTCACTCTTTCAGGTTAATGGGTGCTAGATAGCCGCGCTACTTTAAGCTCGCAGAAAGTGAAGATGGGAGGCCTAAGGTAATAATCAAAGATAGATATACATACAAATCAAATAAGAACTTTGAACAATGTGTCGCCCACCAGAAATTATGCATGCGAGGCCCCCCCCCCCCCAAAAGATCCCTTCTTGCCGTGGCGAACCACGAGTATTTTTAAACTAGTCTAATAGTGTTTGTCGTCCTACAGTCGCAGCTTTTAAATAGGAATAATTATGAAACTATATGCTATTCTCATTCACAGATTTATTTGGAACAACAAATATTTTAGGCCACGAGATGTGAAATTGAGCAAACAATACCAAGATGGAAAAATCTAGAGGGGTCAAAAAAATAAATAAACAAAACATACTTAGGCAAGAGCTGAGGAAAGCTTATGAAATAAATGCGTTGTTGGCCTACAACCAATCACAAGATGCACACAGACACACAGAGCCTGACAATAGCCTAGGCTACTGTTTTGTGCAACACTCAAACAGAGGCTATTCAAAAATATTTGGCTCCACTAAATACAGTGCCTTAGGAAAGTACCCCTCGACTTGCACACATTTGTTACTTTACAGCGTTATTCTAAAATAGATTAAATACAACCAATTAAATCAGCAATCTACACACAATACCCTATAATAGAGGTCGACCGATTAATCGGAATGGTCGATTAATTAGGGTCGATTTCAAGGTGTTCATAACAATCGGAAATTGGTATTTCTGGACACCGATTTTGCCCCCCCCAATTTTTTTTTTACACCTTTAAATCTTTATTTAACTAGGCAAGTCGGTTAAGAACACATTCTTATTTTCAATGACAGCCTAGGAACTGTGGGTTAACTGACTTGTTCAGGGGCAGAACGGCAGATTTTCACCTTGTCAACTAGGGGGATCCAATCTTACAGTTAACTAGTCCAATAACGACCTGCCTCTCTCTCGTTGCACTCCACAAGGAGACTGCCTGTTACGCGAATCCAGTAAGCCAAGGTAAGTTGCTAGCTAGCATTAAACTTATCTTATAAAAAACAATCAATCATAATCACTTGTTAACTACACATGGTTGATGATATTACTAGATATTATCTAGCGTGTCATGCGTTGCGTATAATCTGACTGAGCATACAAACATACACGTATCTAAGTATATGACTGAGCGGTGGTAGGCAGAAGCAGGCGCGTAAACATTAATTCAAACAGCACTTTCGTGCGTTTTGCCAGCAGCTCTTCGTTGTGCGTCAAGTATTGCGCTGTTTATGACTTCAAGCTTATCAACTCCCGAGATGAGGTTGGTGTAACCGAAGTGATATGGCTGGCTAGTTAGCGTGCGCTAATAGCATTTCAAACGTCACTCGCTCGCTCTGAGCCTTGGAGTGGTTGTTTCCCTTGCTCTGCATGGGTAATGCTGCTTCGAGGGTGGCTGTCGTCGTTGTTGTGTTCCTGGTTTGAGCCCAGGGAGGAGCGAGGAGAGGGACGGAAGCTATACTGTTACACTGGCAATGCTAAAGTGCCAATAAGAACATCCATTAGTCAAAGGTTAATGAAATACAAATGGTATAGAGGGAAATAGTCCTATAATTCCTATAATAACCACAACCTAAAACTTCTTACCTGGGAATATTGAAGACTCATGTTAAAAGGAACCACCAGCTTTCATATGTTCTCATGTTCTGAGCAAGGAACTTAAACGTTAGCTTTCTTACATGGCAAATATTGCACTTTCTCCAACACTTTGCTTTTGCATTATTTAAACCAAATTGAACATGTTTCATTATTTATTTGAGGCTAAATTGATTTTATTGATGTATTATATTAAGTTAAAATAAGTGTTCATTCAGTATTGTTGTAATTGTCATTAATACAAATAAAACACATTTTACATTTTTATTTATTTTAAATTGGACGATTAAATCGGGATCGGCTTTTTTGGTCCGCCAATAAATCGGCAGCGGCACTGAAAAAAATCATAATCGGTCGACCTCTACCCTATAATGCCAAAGCGATGTATAAAAAAAATAAAAAAAACAGAAATACCTTATTGACATAAGCATTCAGACCCTTTGCAATGAGACTCGAAATTGAGCTCAGGTGCATCTTGGTTACCATTAATCATCCTTCCCACAACCTCATTGGAGTCAACCTGTGGTAAATTCAATTGATTGGAAATGATTTGGAAAGGCACACCTGTCTATATAAGGTCCCACAGTTGTCAGTGCATGTCAGAGCAAAAACCAAGCAATGAGGTTGAAGGAATTGTCTGAGCTCCAAGACAGGAACGTGTCGAGGAATGGTAGCAAAACAATCCTGCAGCATTGAAGGTCCCCAAGAACACAGTGGCCTCAATCATTGTTAAATGGAAGAAGTTTGGAACCACTAAGACTCTTCCTCGAGCTGGCCGCCCGGCCAAACTGAGCAATCAGGGGGAGAAGGGCCTTCGTCAGGGAGGTAACCAAGAACCCAACGGTCACTCTGACAGAGTTCCTCTGTGGAGATGGGAGAACCTTCCAGAAGGACAACCATCTCTGCAGCACTCCACCAATCAAGCATCTATGGTAGAGTGGCCAGAAGGGAAAAAAAACACATGACAGCCCGCTTGGAGTTTGCCAAAAGGCACCTAAAGTCTCCCAGACCATGAGAAACATCTCTGGAGAGACCTGAAAATAGCTGTGCAGCAACTCTCCCCATCCAACCTGACAGAGCTTGAGTGGATCTGCAAAGAAGAATGGGAGAAACTCCCCAAATGACAGACAATTGATTTGAGCTACGCGCTTCAGCACTCGGCAGTCCCGTTCTGTTGTTGACTAGGGCAGCTCTAGCAGGGCAGAAATCTGACGAATTGACTTGTTGGAAAGGTGGCATCCTATGACGGTGCCACGTTGAAAGTCACTGAGGTCTTCAGTAAGGCCATTCTACTGCTGATATTTGTCTATGGATATTGCATGGTTGTGTGCTCTATTTTATTCACCTTTCAGCAACGGGTGTGGCTGAAATAGCCAAATACACTAATTTGAAGGGGTGTCCACATACTTATATATACACAGTATATTTTGTCAATGTCATGATTCCTCTTGTTCATCAAGAAAGGAGTGACTTCAGCTTTCAGTAAAATATTTATATACACTGCTCAAAAAAATAAAGGGAACACTAAAATAACACATCCTAGATCTGAATGAATGAAATATTATTATTAAATACTTTTTTCTTTACATAGTTTAATGTGCTGACAACAAAATCACACAAAAATGATCAATGGAAATCAAATGTATCAACACATGGAGGTCTGGATTTGGAGTCACACTCCAAATTAAAGTGGAAAACCACACTACAGGCTGATGCAACTTTGATGTAATGTCCTTAAATCAAGTCAAAATGAGGCTCAGTAGTGTGTGTGGCCTCCACGTGTCTGTATGACCTCCCCCCAACGCCTGGGCATGCTCCTGATGAGGTGGCCGATGGTCTCCTGAGGGATCTCCTCCCAGACCTGGACTAAAGCATCCGCCAACTCCTGGACAGTCAGTGGTGCAACGTGGCGTTGGTGGATGGAGCGAGACATGATGTCCCAGATGTGCTCAATTGGATTCAGGTCTGGGGAACGGGCGGGCCAGTCCATAGCATCAACGCCTTCCTCTTGCAGGAACTGCTGACACACTCCAGCCACATGAGGTCTAGCATTGTCTTGCATTAGGAGGAACCCAGGGCCAACCGCACCAGCATATGGTCTCACAAGGGGTCTGAGGATCTCAGGCCCCTTGTGGATCTCTGGCGAGCACATGGAGGGCTGTGCGGCCCCCCAAAGAAATGCCACCCCACACCGTGACTGACCCACCGCCAAACCGGTCATGCTGGAGGATGTTGCAGGCAGCAGAACGTTCTCCACGGTGTCTCCAGACTGTCACATGTGCTCAGTGTGACCCTGCTTTCATCTGTGAAGAGCACAGGGCGCCAGTGGCAAACAGGCCATGTGTAGCAAATGTGATTTATAGCATTTTAATTATCAGGATATTTTCTACCTGCAGGCTGCAATGTTATTATTTGTTGGCTTTATGTAGGCTACTTTTACATAGTTGGCAACCGTAGTTACTTTTTAGGTTTGTAAAATTTTCATTTAGATAGAATTTTGATGAACCACATTACAATGACTGAGCTATGAAGACAAATTAAATGAAACATTCATGAAAATGTGAATCTGAAAATCATAACTGGCATGCAGATTGGTAGAAATGGTAAGATAAATTGGCATTCCACATGAGAAATGTTGCAGACTCCTCGTGTTGCCTTTTAACTTCAGGAGAGTTGGGTCCGGTTAAGTTAAGTTATCTAGATCTCTGGCACCCTGGAGGCATCAAACTGTAAGCTTAAAGCCTCAGACAAGCTCAATGCATCTAGTTGATTTTATTAAAACACATAGGGTGTGTCTATATATGGAAAAATACACGTTTAAACATGTTGAGCCATCGATTGGTCGAAAGAGCAGGTGACTTTTGGTCGACAGTTATTTTTTTTGTCGGGGACAACCCTACTTTACATATACTAGATAATATATGCATGAAATTAGTTTTGATTTAGAATGGACCATTAACATGCACCCGTCTCAAAACAGGGGCAGCAGAAAACAAAACATGCCATCTTCTCACTTAAATGGCGAATGGAGGACGCATTTTGCGGTGGTTTATTTTCGTTGCCAGGTAGGCTATACTCCTGTTGTAAATTTAAGGAATGTGATTAATATTAGGAAAGTTAAGAGAATAAATAGTAGGCCTAGCCTATAGAAAGCTGATGGGATCCTCCTCTATATGCATAGCCTATAGAAATGTTGCGCAACATGAGCTCATGGGCTCTCATTAAGTGTTTAATTAGATATTCGATTACATTTGCATTTGATGTCAGAGTGAGAGGGACAATAGAGTGCTGAGTACCAGGCAGTTAGCAACTTCGCTAGGCTACTAATGACCAGCAGCAGCAGAGCTTGGAGAAGCCTAATTACCATGACTAAGCAGTCATGTGGAATTTGACTGTCATTATGACTCGTGACCGCTGGTGTGGCAGTAATACGGTCACCGTAACAGCCCGAGTAACAACAAAATGTGGAATAAGTCGAGGGGTATGAATACCTTCTGAAGGCGTTGTATGCAGAGTGTACAAAACACTAAAGAGTGTGAAAACCCAACAGCGTTGCAGTTCTTGATTCAGACCGGTGCGCCTGGCACCTACTACCATGCCCTGTTCAAAGGCACTTCAATCTTTTGTCTTGCACATTCACCCTTTGAATGGCACACAAACACAATCCATGTCTCAACTGTCTCAAGGCTTAAAAATCCTTTCACCCATCTCCTCCGTATCACAAGTTAACTGCAGGTATATTTACTTAAAAAGTAGCTACAAATATAACAATTTATTGAAAAACTTCCAACGAGCGAAGGGTCACTGGAGTCAAGGGACACAATAGACCAGAGATATTCAACTCTTAAGGCGTCAGCATGCTTTAGTTCGGCAAGGTGAACAGAATGAGTGTGCTCACATACTCCCTTAAAAAAGAAGAAAAAAAGCAGCAATAGTTCTGTTTGTCCATTTTGAGACGCCAAAGTATACACTTCCTCAAAATAGTCTGAATTAATCTAAGATACCTCAAGCAATCTGTCATTAATTTTGTTGCGCAATTTTTCATCTGACTAGAATGCTCGGTGCAGTATTTCTCAAGTGAAAAAATGTGCCTGAGGACAAGTCGTCTCTCGTTGAATCCCTACTGCTGACCAACTCACTGGCAAGGGGCGTAAGACCCTGGCTAATGACTTCGGCTTGCCGGGAAAAAAAAATACAAAAGTGTGGCCGAACAGCCCCCCCCCTCAAAAAAAACCTAGCCTAAGTCCCAAACTAACAAAAACGTCACTAAATGCTGTCATAATATATACACAAACTGTTCTGAACTATTTCAGGTGGGAAGCATGCGAACGCCTTTACCCTAAAAGGTCCAGAGAATGCTGGTTTTCTGTTCTACCAGAAAGTTCCATTGAAGCCACCTGGTGCCCCTGGTCTAAATCAGTCCCTGATTAGAGGGGAACCTGTGGAACTGGCTTCGAGGTCCAGAGTTGAGTTTGAGGGCAATAGATAGTAGGGCCGGGACAATACCAGTATCGCGATACTCGTTAGTATCATAGCAAGTAAACAAAACACATAGCAGATTTAACTTTTTAGGAAAACAGCCCTAATGTTGGAAACAAACATCTTTATGTTTTCACCCAGAGTCATATGTATTTATTTCCCAAGCTATAGCACACAATCATTCACATACAGCAGGTTAAAGGACCAATGAGTTTGATCTGTTATGCGTTTTCATTTTTGTAATGGAAAGACATGGCAATACTGGTATCATCCCGGCCCTAATAGACAGGTGTGGACAGGAAAAGACATCTAAAAGGGAGTGTTCTGGGATCGCATATCTACGTGAGGGTTAGTGTGCACAGACAGAGTTTCTGCTCAACAATCATCTGCTAACATCAACAACAGTGGTGCTGTAGCCTAGATAAGGACAGACACCCCACCTTCCCTCACCAGACAGACACTGCTTCATATCCAGTGACCCACACAAACCAAAACTGAGATGTGGGAGCACTGCACACACACACACACACACACACACACACAGAGTAAATCAAAGAAAAGATACATTGTTTTTAAGTTGTGAATGGTGAGGTGTTGGAGGATTTAAAAAAAGTCTCCCTTAAAACATTGAAATCAGCAGCCTGATAAGTGTCCGAGGGATAGGCTATTATCAATGATCTTAGCCTCAACATTTTTCAAGCTAATTATTTCAAGAAACAAGCAGCCAACAAGCAAAAACAGAGCTCTCATTTAAACAGCCCCGAAACCCAAAAGGTGCTTTATTGTCACACCACACGTCTCAAGTTGACGGAACATGCAATTGGCATGATGACTGCAGGAATTTCCACCAGAGCTGTTGCTAGATGATTGAAAGTTAACGTTGGAGGCTTATGGTAGAGAAATTGTTTAGAGAATGTGGCAGTACGTCCAACCGGCATCACAACCGCAGACCACCTGTAATCATGCAAGCCAAGGAACTCCACATCCGGCTTCTTCACCTGTGGGATTGTTGAAACCAGCCATCTGGAACCAGGATTAGTCGGACCAGGCAATGTTTTTCCACTCCTCAAATTGTCCAGTGTTGGTGATCGCGTGCCAACTGGAAAAACCTCTTGTTTTTAGCTGATAGGAGTCGAACCCGGTGTGGTCGTCTACTGCAAAAACCCATCCGTGACAAGGACCGGTGAGTTGTGCATTCCGAGATGGCGTTCTGCAAACGAATGTTGTACTCGGCCCCGATGATCATACCATGCTCAGTCACTTAGAATGGGCAAAGTGAGTGACCTAACATTCAAACGAACAGTAACTGAATGCCTAGATGCCCATTTTATATAGCAAGCCACGTGACTCATTGATTTGTTTAACACTTTTTTGGTTACTACATGATTCCGTGTGTTATTTCATAGTTTTGATGTCGTCACTTATTCTACAATGTAGAAAATAGTAAAAGAAAAGAAACCCTACAGCCAATGGTAAGATAACAGGCTGTCGCAGCTGGCTGCAACGGGGAGACCTATGAGGCGGCGCACAATTGGTCCAGCGTCATCCGGGTTAGGGGAGGGTTTGGCTGGCCGGGATGTCCTTGTCCCATCGCACTCTAGCGACTGTGGCAGGCCATGCGCATGCACGCCGACTTCAGTCGCCAGTTGTACGGTGTTTCCTCCGACACATTGGTGCGGCTGGCTTCCGGGTTAAGCGAGCAGTATATAGCATTTACATAAGTATTCAGACCCTTCACTCAGTACTTTGTTGAAGCACCTTTGGCAGCAATTACAGCCTTGAGCCTTCTTTGGTATGACGCTACAAGCTTAACACACCTGTATTTGGGGAATTTCTCCCATTCTCTGCAGATCTTCTCAAGCTCTGTCAGGTTGGATGGAGTGCATCACTGCACAGCTATTTTTAGGTCTCTCCAGAGATGTTTGATCGGGTTCAAGTCCGGCCTCTGGCTGGGCCACTCAAGGACATTGAGACATGTCCCAAAGCCACTCCTGCGTGGTCTTGGCTGTGTGCTTAGGGTTGTTGTCCTGTTGGAAGGGGAACCGTCACCCCAGTGTGAGGTCCTGAGAGGTCTGGAGCAGGTTTTCATCAAGGATCTCTTTACTTTGCTCCGTTCATCTTTCCCTTGATCCTGACTAGTCTCCCAGTCACTGCCGCTGAAAAACATACCCACAGTGTGATGCTGCCACCACGCTTCACCATAGGAATGGTTTTGGCTAGGTGAAGAGCGGTGCCTGGTTTCCTCCAGAAGTGACGCTTGGTATTCAGGCCAAGGAGTTCAACCTTGGTTTCATCAGACCAAAGAATCTTGTTTCTCATGGTCAGAGTCCTTTAGGTGACTTTTGGCAAACTTCAAGCGGGCTGTCATGTGCCTTTTACTGAAGAGTGGCTTCTGTCTGGCCACTCTACCATTAAGGCCTGATTGGTGGAGTGCTGCAGAGATGCTTGTCCTGGAAAGTTTTGGGGCTCCCGAGTGGCGCAGTGGTCTAAGGCACTGCATCTCATGCATGAGGCATCACTGCTGTCCCTGGTACGAATCCAGGCTGCGTCACATCCGGCCGTGATTGGGAGTCCAATAGGGCGGCGAACAATTTTCCCAGCATCATCTGGGTTTGGCCTGGGTAGGCAGTCATTGTAAATAAGAATTTGTTCTTAACTCACTTGACTAGTTGGGATAATATATATAAATATGTATTATCTCCGCAGAGGAACTCTGGAGCTCTGTCAGAGTGACCATTGGGCTCTTGGTCACCTCTCTGACCAAGGCCATTCTCCCTCTATTGCTCAGTTCGGCAGGGCAGCCAGGAAGTCTTGGTGGTTCCAAACTTCCATTTCAGAATGAAGGCCAATGTGTTTTTGGGCACCTTCAATGCTTCGGGAATTTTTGGGAAGAGGCAGCTCTGTGCCTCGACAAAATCCAGTCTCAGAGCTCTACGGACAATTCATTTAACCTCATGGCTTGATTTTTGTGTATGTATAAACTCAGCAAAAAAAAAAACAGCCCTGTCTTTCAAAGATAATCTAAATAACTTCACAGATATTCATTGTAAAGGGTTTAAACACCATTTCCCATGCTTGTTCAATGAACCATAAACAAATAATGAACATGCACCTGTTGAACGGTCGTTAAGACACTAACAGCTTACAGATGGTAGGCAATTAAGGTCACAGTTATGAAAACTTAGGACACTAGAGAGGCCTTTCTACGGACTCTGAATCACACTAAGAGAAAGATACCCAGGGTCCCTGCTCATCTGCGTGAATGTGCCTTAGGCATGCTGCAAGGAGGCATGAGGACTGCAGATGTGGCCAGGGCAATAAATTGCAATGTCCGTACTGTGAGACGCCTAAGACAGCGCTACAGGGAGACAGGACGGACAGCTGATCGACCTCACAGGGGCAGACCACGTGTAACAGCACCTGCACAGGATCGGTACATCCGAACATCACACATGCGCGGCAGGTACAAGTTGGCAACAACAACTGCCCGAGTTACACCAGGAACGCACAATCCCTCCATCAGTGCTCAGACTCACCGCAATAGGCTGAGAGAGGCTGGACTGAGGGCTTGTAGGCCTGTTTTAAGGCAGGTCCTCACCAGACATCACCGGCAACAACATCGCCTGGGCACAAACCCACCGTCACTGGACCAGACAGGACTGGCAAAAAGTACTCTTCACTGACAAGTTGTGGTTTTGTCTTACCAGGGGTGATGGTCAGATTCGCGTTTATCGTTGAAGGAATGAGCGTTATACCGAGGCCTGTCCTCAGAAGCGGGATCAATTTGTCTGGGGCGGTGTGTCACAGCATCATCGGACTAAGCTTGTTGTCAATGCAGGCAATCTCAACGCTGTGCGTTATCCTCCTCCCTCATGGGGTACCATTCCTGCAGGCTCATTCTGACATGACCCTTCAGCATGACAATTCCACCAGCCATACTGCTCGTTTTGGGCGTGATTTCCTGCAAGACAGGAATGTCAGTGTTCTGCCATGGCCAGCAAAGAGCCCGGATCTCAATCCCATTGAGCACGCCTGTGACCTGTTGGATCAGAGGGTGAGGGCTAGGGCCATTCTCCCCAGAAATGTCCAGGAACTTGCAGGTGCCTTGGTGGAAGAGTGGGGTAACATCTCACAGCAATAACTGTCAAATCTGGTGCAGCCCATGAGATGCACTGCGGTACTTAATGCAGCTGGTGGCCGCACCAGATACCGACTGTTACTTTTGATTTGAACCCCCCCTTTGTTCAGGGACACATTATCAGTTTATGTCTCAGTTGTTGAATCTTATGTTCATACAAATATTTACACGTTAAGTTTGCTGCAAATAAACGTAGTTGACAGTGAGAAGACGTTTCTTTTTTTGCTGAGTTTAGATAGACACACATTCTGCTCGCCTTTTGATTTCTACTTAATAGGCTAGTCCTTTTCAGAGCAAAAATAAATAAATGCCCCTCCACTCCGACTAGTACAGTACAGTATGTACAGGCCATGGGTCCATAAATAATGGAGCCAGCTCATCAGAGGCATGCATGCTACATTTCTCTAGACATGTCTTTTTTTTACACCTGTAACAGGGACGTGAGAACATAGCCTGCTGGGTGGGCGAAAGAAAGAAAAGTGCATGAACTTCATGATTAAGAGAAGATGGAGGAGACAGGGACAGAGTTCAAAGTTTGGAGAGTTCAAGGCAGGAGAAGGAAAGAAGAGTGCGGCTCCTCATTTCGGGATGGCCGGGAGCGAGGGAGTGTGTAGGAGACATTTGGGCTGTGTCACGACACCCTCCCTCGCCTGCAGGTCTCCCTCTGTGCCTGTTCGCAGGAACAGAGTGCGCAAGCAAAGGAGTGCCAGTAGCAGCCACCCCCGGACCTTCTGAAAGGAGAAGGCCATTTAAAATGTTCCCGATAGATCAAACCTGGAATCTGTGTGCTGCTCTGAGACACACCTCACTGAGGTGGCTCAGCGACAAGCTCCAGAGAAAAGACAGAGAATAGACACTCTGAGCACAAAGGTGTACTGTGTTGTGTGGTTAAGACTTTTCAGTGTGAGCCAAGGGGATAAGAAGAGACACTAACCACAACATCAATGGAGTGGTTGATTAAAAGTAAACAAATTAACTGCTGTAGAAATAATAAATGTCTGCTCACCATGACAATGGACTCACATGGAACCGATGGCAGATTGAAGACAAATTGGCCAACAAAAATCAACATTACGAGAGCAATCTAAAAAGAACAAGGTGTGACAGCTTAAAAAGACCGTTTCATCTTCCCCAAGTGCTCACAGAACAGTTCATGTTGGGTTTGGGACTGGGTAGAGTTCATTGGATACATTATGTAAAGGGGAATTAAGCAAATGTCTTTCAATTCCCTTCAACAAAAGAACCAGTAGTTAATCCAAGTGACCAGGGCAAAGAGCCCAATCCCTCAGCACAACATACTGTACCTTAGACACCTTTAGATATTTTTAAAGATGACAAAGTGGAATCTGTGGCAAGTCACAATTCTTATTCCCCAAAAATAAATGGTACAAATCTTGCAGAGGCAGATATGACTACATATAAAAAAAGATTTACAGAAGATAAGAACATGCATGATTTTAGTTGTCACACCAACAAAAAAAAAAACCAAAACCAAAGATTGAACTAGCTGACTATGGTGAATTCAGCTCCAACTACATCTACTGTATTTGCCCAAGGTCAATACTTTTTTTTAAATGTAAACATTATGAAACGCTTACGCCTACCTTGTACTTATGCTTGCAATCTGTAGTTGCATAGCTTTGTTTGCTGAAATCCACAATTTTTAATAACACATCAAATACAACCAACTTTCCTCATTGTTACCGCAACTCAGCGTGAATGCGCATGTGCCAATTCAATCTCAACAAGGAAAGAGTTGGTAGTATTTGATTAAATATTTAATTTAAAAGTTTGGATTTCAGCAAATAAAGAAAGGCAGACAACTAGAGAGGGCAAATGTACAAGGCAAGCGTTCCTTAAATTTTACATTTTTGGAAGTGTACCTGGAGCTGAATTCCACAAAGCCTGGTCAACTCCGTTGATGAAGTTAATCAGAAACGTCCTTCATTATGGAGTTGAGTTTAGTCAGCTAAGGTTGACGTAGGTATACATTTCAGTCAACACTTCAGCAAGCAATGCCACTGAAGTGAATTATTATTTGACTGTTGTAGATAGAATGACAACAATGAAACATATTCAATTTCCACTGCTTTGCTTTAAGGCTTATGAAAAAGCACACGTTTCATAACATGCACTCACTGCAATGACAATGCAGTCTGAGCACCGATGATGTGCACTACGCTCCCATTGTCCACAGTTGACACACTGGGCAGACGAAACACGACAAATGTTTTAACAATGACATCTCCCACAATTACATTTGGCATGCAAACGAAAAAGTACCCTTACCTTTCGCATTCGCTACGTGAAATTTCTTGAATAATTTGCATTAAATGGTCAATTAATTTGCATTCAATTGTCAATACATTTTCTGTTACATACAGGTTGAGATTTCTTTCATCAGTTTCTTGAGGAGCAACGACGCTGTCGTTCCCCTCCAGGAATACAAAATCGAATTCGAGAGTTCCGGAAACGCACAGCCAAAATCTTAAGAAATTCGGCGAAAATGGGGATCAAATTGATTGAGACACAGGATCAGTTTGCGTAATACATTAATATGCATAAAGTTAAATACGCCGCAAACTAATTATTATGTTGATTCACATATTTTTTTTGCTACACATTGAGCTCAACTGCAATTTAGACAGACAATTAATATCCAATTGCTATACCACCAAAATAAATAAATATGTTAAATGAAGCCTGAATTTCAAAACCATAAAATGAACCCATTTTAGATTGTTGTCCAATTTCTATGGGTTTTCAATTAATGACATGGAAGCTTTTCCAAGTCTACATTTTCTCTCTTCTTACACAGTAACCTAACACATTGATTTCTGAGTTAATTGATAGATGGAATGGTACTTAACAGAGTATTTTGCCATATATTTCACGCAGCATCTGTAGTAGGCTAGTAGTCTACTGGATTATCTTCAGAAAGCAGTTTGCATCACCTCTAAATTCTCTCATTCTCGCGGTGCCCCCTACTGCCCAACTATGTTAAACGCGCCTTGATTTAGTTATGAACCCGCTTTTCACGCACTTCTGGTTCGTCGCAGGGTTTTTCTTCTTTGTCAATGTCACGTGTGACATTATACATATTAACATAACATCGTTAGAGAAAAAACAAACACAGAGTTAAGATGTTCATCTCTCGGCAGGTAGCCTAGAGGTTAGAGAGGCGAGCCAGGAACCGGAGGGTTGACAGATTGAATCCCAGGTTAGATGGGAAGAATCTGGTGGGAAGTGTGCTGGCAACTGGAGGATTGCTGGTGTCAGATTCTAGATGCCATCGCCTGTTGTTGTGCCCTTGAGCAAGGCACTTAACCCACCCACAACAACTCCCCGTGGCAGCCCCCCACACCTCTCCAAAAAAAAAACAGTATATGTAGGCCCGTGTGTCTTTCGGAGGGGTTGGGTTAAAACCAGAAGGCATATTTCAGTTGGACCTTGTGGGCAATTGAACAAAAAAGTTATCTTAATCTTAAAAAATATAAATAGGCCTACTATCGGTAGGCTATAACATGTAACCACAATCTATTGGTCAGTCTATGTCTAAAATACAATTCGTCAGATTTTTTATACCCATTCCCTAATCACAATATGTTTTGTTTTGTATTGCCATTGTGATTGGTCCTTGAACCCATGGGAGGCCATTTAGAAATCTATAAAACCCTCCTTCAATGTTAGGTAGAAAGAAGATGTCCGACCATTGTTTTCAACATAATATACTCATGTTCGTATATACCTATTCCTGGACCATCTATATTAGTTTTGCATCCGGTGTACACGGCCAACTCCACATACACACTAGCGCTTATGCAGCGTTAAAACAACTTGGAACTCAGTAAAATACGAGGTCAAATCATGATGTCAGTGGTCTTCAGGTTGGAAAGTCAGAGCTCTAGAAAGAGGCCCGAGTTCCCAAGTTGGAATTCCGATTTGGATGACCATCCAAATCGATTTTTCCCAGTTGGACCTAGTTTTTTTTAGAGTCCCCTGTCGTTTTGAACGCACTGAATTCGGAAGTCAAACATTTCCCTGTTTTGAACGCGGCATCAGCAGCAACAAAATCATGCAATAACATGGCAGACGCTGGATGAATATGAAATGTTAATATCTTTAGCTGTGAGTGATGGAAAAAAATGGCCTCAGTGACAATTATTAGAATAATTGAATGAATGTTTTGTGCACAAAGGTCATGACAAAACTGTCTTATTAGGAATTTTCTAATCTTGACTTCTCTATCTTTCTGGGCCGGGCTTCAGTTAAACTGCAGTACCGAAGCAAGACTGTAGGAGCTGTCTAAACCATGCTTCTCGACCGGAACCCTGGCCTCTTGGTAAAAACCCCAATGAAGACTCGGGGCCTGTGTGGTGACACCAGTGGAGGCTGGTGGGACAAGCTATAAGAGGACGGCTCATTGTAAAGGCTGGAATGGTCTTATGGAACAGAGTCAAACATGGTTTCCTCATGATTTGATTGATTAGGATCCCCATTAGCCGACACCAATGGCGACAGCTAGTCTTACTGGGGTCCGATATATAATGTAAAATACATTACAGACAAAATACTTTACAATTTACATACATTTAAAAACATGAACATGTAGTGTGTGCAACTATTAGTTCCACATACATGTCAGTACATACACACAACACGTAGGTCACATGGGGGAGAGGCGTGAGGTGTTGCTTTATTTGTTTTTTGAAACCAGGTTTGCTGTTCACTTGCGCTATATTGGAAGGGAGTTCCATTCAATCATGGCTCTGTATAATACTGTATGTTTCCTTTAATTTGTTCTGGACCTGGGGACTGTGAAAAGACCCCTGGTGGCATGTCTGGTGGGGTAAGTGTGTGTTGGTGATGTGTGTAAGTTGCAGTTTAACTAGGTCTTTCTCTATGTTGGATGTGTTTGATACAGTTCCATTTATTCCATTCCAGCCATTACTATGAGCCCTTCCTCCTATGGTTCCACCCACCAGTCTCCTCCAGGTGACTCTCATTGTTCCCGGAACTGATGGCTTCTATTGTTGTGGCAAAATGGATTACAGCTACGGGCCAAAAGTTGCATGTTCGTGTAGCGTTGGTGACAACTGTAGCATTTTAGCTAAGCCTAAACCTTTTCCTAACCTGATACGTTAATTCTCCTAATCTGCTACGTTAGCTATCCTAACCTGCTTTGTGAAGTCAAGCTATCAGTGTCACCACACCTGCAAACTTGAGGTTATATCAATAAAGACCTGTTTTTATCAACTTCCATTGCCGAATTCCCTTTTCACTTCAGTTTTCTCCTCAAATCATTTACCTGGTTGGAGAGCAATGTACTGGCAGTGTTCACTTCCACTCTAACAAGCAAACAGAATTGATCTGTAAAAAAAATAATGAATTAGCTAATTAACTAAAGTCATATCCTTTTCGTCCATTTCTCTTGTAAACTTGAAATAATGACTTGTTTTTCCACAACAGCACACTGAAAATGTGTGGAGTGTTTGGAATGATAGGAGTCAGAGCAAGTTTAATGGGGGCGTGGAGACTACTCCCACTGGGCACAGACGTCAATTCAACGTCTATTTCATGTTTGTTCAATGTAATTGACTTGAAATGATGTCAAATCAACGTTGATTCAACCAGTGGGGGTCCAGTAGCTACAGATTATTACACCAGATAATGTAATTTACCAACGATTTTTGATAAATCACATTATCTGGTGTAACAATCTGTAGCTAGGAGGCTATTGCAGACTGATCTTGACTTACGATGATTTTGTAATTGCAGACACCTACGCTACAGCATTTACCTTTACTAGCTATCAGACTTGGGTCAAACCAATGCAGATGTCAAACCAAATGTATGGCCCTTTCGCATTGATTCTTTTCTCTCTGTCTGTTTATTCTCCCCCAATATTCTGTTCTATGTTATGATGGTATGTTATCTATCTAATCTATCTATTCTGTCTATCATCTGTAATAACTCTTCTCTCAGCTCAAATACAGTCAGTCAACCTTCTCTCTGTCTCCCAATCCCCCGACAGGGATCTGAAGGCTTTGTGAATGTAGTCGGAGATTGAGACCAAAATAAGTGGCCGGAGAGCTAAAGGCTCTGAGCCAGTGAACCTGTTCCAATTTCCTGAGGAGCCGTCGTTGTTGCTTCCCTCACTGTTCCTCTGATCCCCTGCATCAATCACAACGAGCCTTGGCTGGCACTCAGTCAGGCAGGCAGCCTGAGCTGTGCTCTGCAATGTAAATTCAGCAGCATTACACCACCAGTGCCTAGAATTACCCCCATTTCAGCCCAGTCTAGCTCCTCCTGGGAGAGATGCAGTCCTTCTTCCATTTCAAGCCTCTGTCAGTTTTCTGTGCTTCTTCATGTTTGTTTTTAAATCCTCTACTGTGAGACAGAGCAAAGCAGGCCCATTCTGACAGTGGTCTCGATACACCTAGCGCTGAGAGAGAGCCATCATACCCAACTGCCATTCCAGGATGATTTTATTATTTTGGTAGGCCTTAACAGGGGTTACCTGGGGCCAGGTAACCTATCCTTACTTATTGAATCAGATGTTTAAGTTTGTCTTTAAGAATGCAACCAAACCATACACACCCTTAATAATGTTTCTGACATTGATTACTGTAGTATCTGTATAGAAGGATGATGGAACTTGTCAACTGTTTGTGCAGGCTTTTTTCCCAGACTTACATGAACACAACTAATTGCAGGATCAAGTGTGTTAAATTAGGACTGGAACAAAATCCTGTAAGAGGGTGGCTCTCCAGGAGAAGGGTGTCTCTCCAGGAGGAGGGTGTCTCTCCAGGAGGAGGGTGGCTCTCCAGGAGGAGGGTGGCTCTCCATAAGGAGGGTGGCTCTCCATAAGGAGGGTGGCTCTCCAGGAGGAGGGTGGCTCTCCAGGAGAAGGGTGGCTCACCAGGAGGAGGATGGCTCTCCAGGAGGAGGGTGGCTACCCAGGAGGAGGGTGAATAATCCTTGTTCTTCTACACCAATTTATCACATTACTGATGATGATGATGCTGTTTGCTGCTGTTAGTGCAATGATGGTATTCTTCCACTAGATGTGGTAGCTCACCATGGTAATTTTCCTAGTGCAGTCCGACCAGCATTTAGGTTCCATGGTTACCACCAAACATGCTCTCATGTAGCTATAGGCCACCATGCTTTTAAGTTTATTAAGTCATTATAACAAATCTGTTTTGGAGCACAGCTGGACTAAATAGACCTGTAGGAACCAAACAGTGCATTTTACCCTTGATAATTCCATCTGCTTTTCTTCTGTAGTGTAGAATCAAATGACTGCCTCACTGCTTATTTCTCAGTGGTGTCATATGCTGTTTTAAATCAAATCAGGGTCTTACGTCATCATGCGTATTACAAGCCATACCATCACAGCCTGTAAGTTGTTCTATAGAGTGCGTATAGGGCTAACATGCCATATTAATTACCACATGGCTGTTTTATACATTGTTGGCAAGATACCACGTTATCATCGTGAGTGGTTAAAAACCTTGTTTTATTATGCAATTATAAACCAAATTTGGACTAATTTGAGAACCTGCTGATGTGGAGTTTTAAACCCATTTAAGAGACATTCACAAACTCTCCTCCCTCCCAAACCTATCCTCAGACTACACTTGTTGCAGCTCTACGTGTCCTGAAGTCTGAAAACACTCCAACATTCCAACACGCCACAAACATAATCAAATGTCAAAATATCTTTCAACACAGCTCCCACCAAGCCTCTGCAATGCTATGAGTAGATATATTTTTTTGTCAGAAACGGGCCTTCAATTACCCAGCAGGGAAAACGTGGACGTCTTGCAGTGGTGGTGACTGACTGCTCAGGATCTCTCTCTTTCTCTCTCTCTCAGCCATCTGTCTCTCAGATTTCCCCTGGGTTTCTTTATACAGCATTGGCACGCCAGCAACATGTTCTGTTCAGACAGCAGGGAGAGACGGTCAAATATCCACTCTATTGTGAGAGAGAGGAGAGGTGGAAAGTGAGATGGGGAGGACAGGGGAAGAGAGGGAAAGGTAGCAGGAGGGAGGGAGTGGTGGAGAGGGATGGAGAGACCTCAATGTAGTGCAGGTAGTGAATTAACCCATTCATGAAAGGGATAGGTAGGGGTTTGTGTCCTGTAAATTCCAGGTGGATTAGGCTAGCCTATATGCTATAGCTTATATGGATATAATTTAATATAGGCAGGGCTTGATCTCAGAGCCATATTTAACTATATACAGTATACCGTATTTTTATATATGGCTCTGTGCTAAGTGTTCCTCTGGCATCGCATTTACTCTCCTCTTCTGGCAATGCCCAGGCTTTCCTAATCATGTTGAAACTGATATGACAGATATAGACCGGTTGCTCTGTGATTGACGGGCCTATGGGGCAGTGTATTGATCAACACAAGTTCTTCATTATGCAGTAGTGAAGGTGATCAAGTCATTTGGAGTTTCAGGTACGAAGTTCTGTTTTAGATTCCAGTGATAGGCCTACTACAGTCCAAATGAAAACAGAGAGAAAATCTTTAGTTTAGCTCATTTATGGCATTACAGTAGGGATCTGTTCATTGCTGTCTATAGCTGTAGTCTAGTCTGACTGTGATGGAAGGGGGAGAGGGGGATCAGATAAACTACTGGCAGACTGGCACTGCCCAGCCTCTGCTCTTTTCTGCGGTCAAGGGAACAGGTGTGCAGCCAAAGTGCTGATCAAGGCCGACTTACTGCCAATCAATCAACCCAGCCAAGCCAATGGTATTTTCCCATTCGTGCCGCCTGAGGTGGAGTGGTGTTGGCACATGCCTAATTTTTATCACCTTAAGTATGCACCACAACCTCCATATCATCAGTGTGACTGATAATGCCTGAGGCTGTCCATCCAAGATGCTTTGCTGGCCATTGGCAGATTATTTGATGACTTTGGATCAGAATATCAGCTCTGATGGTGGATGGAAGTTTAGGAACAAAGTGATTGTTTATTTAGCATAAAAGAGATTGGATCAACCTTGAAGTGGGGCCGTAACCTGACGTGATTTATTAATCTGTATTGTTGCGGTTCTTAAAGTCTTAGCGACACAACAGAAAAATTGCTCTAGCCCTGGACCTGAAGTAGTGGAGGAATGCGCACAAACGACCTGGAACAAAGCTAGTCCTGCAGTAGCTCGAGAGAGCTACTGTGTTCATTTCCTGCTCAAAGAGGACATTGAAGTTACCATAAGTATTGATACACTCACAGAAATAAAGGTTTAGATTTGTTCTTAAAGGGTTACCAACGTTGTCAGGGTACCCTGTAAGGTACGTCCTTTGTACCTTTAGTTGTAGGTACATAAACTCAACAAAAAAAGAAATGTCCCTTTTTCAGGACCCTGTCTTAGAAAGATATTTGGATTTTTACAAATTAACTTCACAGATCTTCAGTGTAAAGGGTTTTAACACTGTTTCCCATTCTTGTTCAATGAACCATAAACAATTACTAAACATACACCTGTGGAAAGGTCGTTAAGACACTAACAGCTGACAGACGGTAGGCAATTAAGGTCACAGTTATGAAAACTTAGGACACTAAAGAGGCCTTTCTATTGACAATGAAAAACACCAAAAGAAATGTGCCCAGGGTCCCTGCTTATCTGCGTGAACGTGCCTTAGGCATGCTGCAAGGAGGCATGAGGACTGCAGATGTGGCCAGGGCAATAAATTGCAATGTCCGTACTGTGAGACGCCTAAGACAGCGCTACAGGGAGACAGGAGGGACTGCTGATCCTCCTCGCAGTGGCAGACCACATGTAACAACACCTGCACAGGATCAGTACATCCGAATATCACAGCTGCGGGACAGATACAGGATGGCAACAACAACTGCCTGAGTTACACCAGGAACGCACAATCCCTCCAACAGTGCTCAGATTGTCCGCAATAGGCTGAGAGAGACTGGACTGAGGGCTTGTAGGCCTGTGGTAAGGCAGGTCCTCACCAGACATCACCGGCAAAAACGTTGCCTATGGACACAAACCCACCATCGCTGGACCAGACAGGACTGTCAAAAAGTGCTCTTCACTGACTAGTAGCGGTTTTGTCTCACCAGGGGTGATGGTGGAATTCACGTTTATCTTTGAAGGAATGAGCGTTACACCGAGGCCTGTACTCTGGAGCAGGATCGATTTGGAGGTGGACGGTCCGTCATGGTCTTGGGTGGTGTGTCACAGCATCATTGGACTGAGCTTGTTTTCATTGCAGGCAATCTCAACGCTGTGCGTTACAGGGAAGACATCCTCCTCCCTCATGTGGAACCCTTCCCGCAGGCTCATCCTGACATCACTCTCCAGCATGACAATGCCACCAGCCAAACTGCTCGTTCTGTGCGTGATGTCAAATCCAATCAAAGTTTATTTGTCACATGCGCCGAATACAACAGGTGTAGACCTTACAGTGAAATGCTTACTTACAGGCCCTAACCAATAGAGCAAAAAAGGTATTAGGTGAACAATAGGTAAGTAAAGAAATAAAAACAACCGTAAAAAGACGTTGAAAAACAGTAGCGAGGCTACATACAGACACCGGTTAGTCAGGCTGATTGAGGTAGTATGAACATGCAAGACAAGAATGTCAGTGTTCTGCCATGGTCAGCAACGAGTCCGGATCTCAATCCCATTGAGCACGTCTGGGACTTGTTGGATCGGAAGGTGAGGGCTAGGGCCATTCCCCCCAGAAACTTGCAGGTGCCTTGGTGGAGAGTGGGGTAACATCTCACAGCAATAACTGGCAAATCTGGTGCAGTCCATGAGGAGGAGATGCACTGCAATACTTAATGCAGCTGGTGGCCACACAGATACTGACTGTTACTTTGATTTGGACCCCCCTTTGTTCAGGGATACATTATTCCATTTCTGTTAGTCACATGTCTGTGGGACTTGTTCAGTTTATGTCTCAGTTGTTGAATCTTGTTATGTTCATACAAATATTTACACGTTAAGTTTGCTGAAAATAAACGCAGTTGACAGTTAGAGGACGTTTATTTTTTTGCTTTTTTTGCAGTTTGTACCTTAATAAAAGAGCCAATAGTGTACCGTAGGGGAACATGATAGTACAGGTACAAAAATTTACTTTTGGAAAAGGTACAAAGTTACTTTTTAGGCTACGACCACAGTGACAAAGCCATTTGTTCCTTTAAGTGGCAAAAATGTACCACTAAAAATGTTTTTGGTGTGTTGTTTTGACAAAGGGTGGTAAAGCCTTATTTGCATATTTCCCTGGGTGCCTTTCAAGTGAATTTTAGAGTTACCTGTACTAGTGACAGAGACATGGTTGTTGCATTCAATGTCTTTCAGTCCTGTAGCCTTCACCAAGTAGGTGCCTAAGTGAATATTTTATCATTTAAATTAAACCCTGTATGACAATACATTACATACTATATCATAAGGCCACACTTTGACAGCTTAGTTTTACCTGAACACAGTGGTCTGAAACTCACATCGGGCAAGTTACATTATGCTGCCTTGCGAAGTGATATGTAATTCCTATTGGACACCAGCCAGAGTTAGGATAGCTCGAAATAATCACCACAACCTGACTTTATGACTGCAAAGTGAGAAAAAGGTGAAAAAAATGTATAAATGAGACTAGATGGGAACAACCATCTCAGTAATGTGTGCAATAAATCCAACTACTAACCGATTGGATATGTTAACAAAAATACATATATTTATCTTTGAGTAGCATGAGATCAATTAATCAATGTGCATGCAAAAACACACATATTGAAAGAAACAATTGTGGAAAATATGATAATGATGGGTGTGGTTTTTGAGAATGTGTGATGATTGTACCCAGTGACGATTCTAGCATGTAAATCTTGTTGGGGCCAGCAAAGCCACTACACAATACAACACTAAACAATACATTAATTCCACTATAACGATGACAAATGGTGACTACAAACTGTTAGGGCCTTACCACTACTACACCTGGCTATCAGGTGAGCCTTGTCTGGCAGCGAAACAGTTCATTCAGACTTATTTACTGCCTTTAAAAAAAACATAGCTGATATGGTTGACTTGCTTAAACAAATTTGGTTTCTACTGACAACTGAGATGTACAAACTATGGCATGAGGGAATGGCAAGCTGATTAGAGAGATTAGATTAGATATCTACCTGGCATATTACATCTTTTGTGCAGCAGTATACAAGACATTTTTGGTCTCACCTTGTTGTGCTGTGCTCACTTGAATAGGAAGGTGGTGTGGCGGTCCTTCGTGGGAAAATGTTGTCATCAACTTCCTGCCATTCTCTGGATTTATGGTGCTATCAAGACAACTGGGAACAAAAAAAAATAAGGTTGAATCATGATGACGCCAGTGATCTTCAGGTCGTAGCTTTAGAAAGAGGCCGAGTTCCCAACTTACAATTCTGAGTTGGGTGACCGTTCAAAACGTCTTTTCCCAGTCGGAGCTTGTTTTTTCCCGAATTCTCAGTTGTCTTGAACTCACTGAAGTCAGATTTCCTAGTTCCATATTAACAGTTGTTGTGAGCGCAGCAGAAATCATGCTTGACATGATTTCATGATTGACAGCATGGCCAATGTTGAATTTTTATCATTTTCATCTTGGAAAAGAGACCCTTAAACCCAGATTTGGGACCACAGACCTACTCCACTGAAATACAGGCTAGTGATTGCTTTGCAATGCTTGCAGTTAGCCACTGATTCCTTCCAAACCACTCATTGTTGAATTTGCGATTTCCAACTTGTTGTGTAATGTTTATGTCCAATGGCCGATGAGTACGGATACGTTTTATCTATAATTTCTCTTCATTATTTCTCTTCATATGACAAGGATTAAACAGGATTTGCCAGTAGATTGTCGACTTGATTCATGATGATGACGGCTAGCTAAGATTTTGAAAGTATGATGTTGACATGATCCGTCCAATCAAAGCTACTGTAGATATAACGTGATTTGATGTCATTTTATCTGTGGCCAATGACCTTGAGCTTTCTTGGATGGGCACTTCTAATATAACTCTATGGCAGCACCCAAGGGGATTGAATTTTTTAGCTCTACCCTTAGATTTGGCGGTGACGTAGTGTCCCCATGAGTGACAGACCACTGAGCCAGTCATGGCGCAACTAGAGAACATTACCAACCCCTATGCTCCCTATTTTCCCTGGCTGCCCCACCATCACAAAAAGCACTGAGCTAGGCTGAAACACCTTGATTATGGAGCTGCCTTACTCAAAAAAATGTTTGAATGCGGCTTTATTAAGGACAATTATCTTTATTTTACATTGTTTGCAAATTGATATGTGACATGTATTACTGCTAAAATAACATGCAAAACAGTCAAACCCCCTCCCCCATATTTTAGCTAAAAACATGGGGCTCAAAACAGAGCCTTTAACAGAGCCTTTATTTATTTAGCCTTTTGTCTTTATTTAGTATGGTCAGGGCGTGAGTTGGGCTGGGCAGTCTATGTTCCTTTTTCTATATTTTCTATTTCTGTGTTTTGCCTGATATGGTTCTCAATCAGAGGCAGCTGTCTATCGTTGTCCCTGATTGAGAACCATATTTAGGTAGCCTGTTTTCCTTTGTGTTTTGTGGGTGGTTATGTTCAGTCTTTGTTTGTCTGCACCAGATAGAACTGTTTCGTTTGTTGTTTTGTATTTTTGAAGTGTTCAGTTTCTTATTAAAAAGATGAGCACTAACCACGCTGTACTTTGGTCCTCTCCTTCTTCCACCCAAGACAGCTGTTACAACTGTAAGGTCTACACCTTTGCCACCATGGCCTTTTTTTTTGCCTTTACCTCCCTTATCTCACCTCATTTTCTCACATTGTATATAGACTTATTTTTCTATTGTATTATTGACTGTATGTTTGTTTTACTCCATGTGTAACTCTGTTGTTGAATGTGTCGAACTGCTTTGCTTTATCTTGGCCAGGTCGCAATTGTAAATGAGAACTTGTTCTCAACTTGCCTACCTGGTTAAATAAAGGTGAAATAAAAATTTGCCGCATGTGACAAATAAAATGTGATATATTTGTACCTCAAGGTACATTATGTATATTTTGATAATTTTTAACCCTCGGGAACAATACTGTAAACTAACTGTAGCCATATTTCTAAGAGTGTAGGTCTGTTTTTTTGTGTAGGAAAGGTGCCTGGCTTGTAGACCAATTCAATAAAGGAAAGACCCCTCTGTACTCAAATCAGAGGTACTGTATCTATTGAAGATGTGTAGAGGAAATGAAGCATCCCCTCCACACTCAGGGCCGGACTAACCAAATCTGGGGCCCTGGGCATGAACACTTTAGAGCCCCCCCCCCTCTTAGTGGTGGAGGAAAATGGTGCAGTTTTAAAACGAATTTACTGCAATTCTACACGTTTTACCATGGCTTATGCCGCGTTCTTATGCTATCTGAGTAACTCAAAATTTATAACAAAATCAGTGGGGTCCCCGTGGAGGTCTGGGTGCCACGGCATGTGCCCTTCATGCCCGGTTGGTAGGGCCTAATCCAGCACTGTCCATACTAGATGCCTAAGCTTGTTTTATTTTACTATGATTGAAAACTAAGAATTTACCTATTTTTCGTTTTTGTTATATAATATTTTGTAAATAAATGTAGGCCTATATTCAAATTATTTAAAAAAACATGTTGCTCTAGGCTTAGGCTACAGAAGTATCACACATATCAAGTGCTATTTTCATGTGAAAACTGGATGCATTTACTTCATTGGTGTTGTTGGTGGCCCCCTTTATGGCAGTATGCAAGCCTAGGCCGCATGTGCTATGGTTATGGTTATTTGATTAACTCATTCCTGTGGGTACGTTTCTAAAAAATATATTTTGATTTGGGTGTTTGGTGGTGGATGTGTCGTTCACATGATGCCTACGTTAGCAGCCTACAACAGATAACAAACAGATAATCATCGTCCCAAGATCTCTGGGCGCTCCCTCTCCTCCAAGAAACATGAGAATAGTCTGATAAATCGACGCGCACGCCAATCTCAGCGTCAGCACCAGCGCTCGTGCCCTGGCTCTTTCTCGCATCTGTGCGCGTGCCTCACGCAGGTCTCTGGATCGTAGGTGATGATGGCGGTGGATGAGCAGCATCGCTGAGTTCGCTCCTCTGAGCTTTCTATGTTAATATAATTATAAAAACTATCGAATAATACAATTAGTCTCCTTGGTCTCCTAACCAGAGACGATGGGCAACGAAGGAAGCATCGAGGGAAGCGGACAACCCGGAGAACCGGGCTCCATCTCTATGGTTGGAGCTCCCGGTTCGTTTTCAGCACCGGGCTCTGGACAGCACATCAAGCCCGCCAATGGTGCTGTTGCCGGGGGAGGAATGGGTGGCGGACCGGGGATGAATAGGTAAGACCTGTTATAAGCAATGGTGCAGTTGATATCAAGAACAATTATAGATTTCATATCCTTATACACTTGACATTGCATACGATGCTTTATATCTGCTCGTTGTGTAGTGAAACGATGCAGTTAGGCTTCGGCAGTTGGATTTGAATTTACTTGTTTTTTGCCTATCATGGGTTCGCAGTTGGGACGTGTCATTCATATCATATAATGCGAAATGGGTAGCATTTCCCCTCCATCAAGTGTAATGTAATTGGTAAAAAGTAAAACCATGAAATTATAGCGTTAGAGGACATGACCCTCCACTGAATTATAGTTTATTTCGAGGTTGTCATAAAGGATGCTCGAGCTCCTCCGTTTCCGCATTGGTGTTTGCATGGGAGAAGCTATTGCTGCTATATGTGTGTGTAGCCTAGTAGTATTTCGTTTATCTAAGACATTCATGTCAGTGTCGCCACTCTTTCGATAATGTTGTGCAAACGACATCATCTTCAGATGTTGTGGGTACCACCTCGCAACAGTGTCGGGATGCTTTGCAGAATGACATTCATACGCAATGAATAACAAACATTTAATTTAAAAAAACATCGAATTATCAGTCCTTTGATTATTTCGATTTTAACATTGTGTTGTAGAAAGACAGACGTTCCTGGCATGATGATAATGTGTAGCCTAACCCAACATATCCATCATTATATAGCCTAATAGGCTAGACCAGGGGTTCTCAAAGTGTGGTCCATGGACCTCTTTCTCTCTGAATGTAACCGATTGGCCCAGGGTGGTGTAGGGCGTTTACATTTTATTTTTTTGTGTGCATGTCTCAATGCAATCTGGATCTCTAAAGACAGCTATTTGAGAATTTAAGCTCTGTCAAATGGTATTCTGAAACGCAAGGCTTATCTAAGCCATGTCCTATGGGCCATACACATTATAATCATAACTCCCTCTACTAATCTGTCCAATAATGAATATAATTTTAAATGCATGTATCTAGGCAAGGGTCTTGCTACTTTAGGCAGTAGATATTATTGGACTATTGGAATGAATATCACTCTATTGGGGATTTTATCATTCTATTGGTTATGTTATCACTATTGGTGATGTTGGTGATTTTATCATTCTATTGGTGATGTTATCACTATTGGTGATGTTGGTAATTTTATCATTCTATTGGTTATGTTATCACTATTGGTGATGTTGGTAATTTTATCATTCTATTGGTTATGTTATCACTATTGGTGATGTTGGTGATTTTATCATTCTATTGGTTATGTTATCACTATTGGTGATGTTGGTAATTTTATCATTCTATTGGTTATGTTATCACTATTGGTGATGTTGGTGATTTTATCATTCTATTGGTTATGTTATCACTATTGGTGATGTTGGTAATTTTATCATTCTATTGGTTATGTTATCTCTATTGGTGATGTTGGTGATTTTATCATTCTATTGGTTATGTTATCACTATTGGTGATGTTATCACTTTATTGTTGGATTAGCCAAATCAAACATGTTATATTTGCAATATTCATGATTCGATTTTTCAATATTCATATATTAGTGTAAGAAAATTGTTATTGAAATCAAAATTTGACTCCTATTTCCGAGTAGGCGGGAAATCTTCATATGACAAGCATCAACCATTTTTCCTTCATAGCCCATACAAATAGCCCTAAACCTCATGGAGTCTTAACGTAGGCCTGGGTAAGGCCAAAATGTCACAAATGTTCCAACTCTTAGGAATTATTTCTCAATTATGCTTTAAGATACAAATGCCAAATATATGTCAGCAATCCTTCCTACAAAGTACCCTTCTATGTATTACATTTCGTGAAAATTCCCCAAATCATGGCCCTGTTTTGTTCTAGTTTCATTCGAAATCACCCTTATGTCACCTTCGTCTAGTCTTGTCATAACATTAAATGGACTACAAACAAACTACAAATCACAGTGACTCTGGCTGTTCTTAGTAATAAGTAGGCTTACTCAGTCTGTGTTGAGATGAGGTGTGCATCTTATCACGCTACCGTGCTTTTGTGAGGACAGACGCTGGGAGATGGAGAAGCAAGTGAGTGAATATTTAATAAATAACGGACATGAAACAGAACACGGACAGCGTCTGGACAAGGGGAACAAAACGACGTTAATGCAGACACGGGGAAGAAACTGAGGAAGTGACAGATATAAGGGAGGCAATCAATGGTAATAGAGTCCAGGTGAGTCCCATGAAGTGCTGATGCGTGTAACAATGGTGATAGGTGTGCATAATGATGGACCGGGGAGCGGGAGCAGGCGTGACAGCTTTTGCATTTGTAAGGATGTAGGCCTGAAGGTTTTAATCACAATATGTTTCTTAGATTTGCATGCATGGGCCCCAATTACCATGTTCATAATGACTGACACATAGATCAAATGTGTGTATGTGTGTCAATAAACAAATCCCTCCCTTAAAAGAGCATCATACTAGGCTACTGTAGTAGGCTATAGCATCCCCTCCACTGCTCTATTAAAGCAGATATCTGAGCATCTAACTGATCGCTGCAGCTGTACATAGTCCATCTGTAAATAGCCCACCCAATCTACCTACCTCATCCCTATACTGTTTTTATTTACTTTTCTGCTCTTTTGCCCACCAGTATCTCTACTTGCACATTATCATCTGCTCATTTATCACTCCAGTGTTAATCTGCTAAATTGCCTAAATTGGCCTATTTATTGCCTAACTCCACATGCTTTTTTGCGCACACTGAATATAGACTTTCTTTTTTCTACTGTGTCATTGACTTGTTTATTGTGTTATTGGCTTGTTTATTGTTTACTCCATGTGTAACTCTGTGTTGTTGTCTGTGTCACACTGCTTTGCTTTATCTTGGCCAGGTCGCAGTTGCAAATGAGAACTTGTTCTCAACTAGCCTACCTGGTTAAATAAAGGTTAAATAAAAAACAATTTAAAAGGCCTTGTGGCTCCCAGTGGTTGAGCTTGGTCCTTGTCTTAGTCATTGAAAAGGGTTTTTAAATAGTTGTGTGTGTGTGTGTCAGTGCCTTTAAATGCTTACCCAGCTGTTACAACTACCTGCGTTGAAACAGCAACCTTCATGGAGTGTTCGATGGTGTTGGTTGTCTCTAACTGATTGTCAATGACCAGAGACACCATACTCATGACCTTAGTTTTGTCCTGGATGGTTCTTCCCACAAAGCTGAAAAGGGATTTTTACCTTCTTGACTTGATTGGATTTATAGGCACTTTTTGTAATATAGCCTGTCTGCTCAGCTCTGACCTGTCTACCAGCATCCATCTGCAGGGGCCGCAGGTGTCAGAGTCTCATACTCTGACTGCCAAACATGAACGATGAGAGAACATGCCAACCTCTACCATTTCTGACCCAGTCAGGGCAGCAGCACTTAAATTCCACAGATTTTCCTCAACATGACTCCTAAGTTAACAGTAGCCTGCTGTGATGATTTGTTCAGAGATGGGTATTATTCACAGTCAATAGTCCCATCCTTTTCAATTGGTTTGTTATGGCACATTAAACAGGCACTGTGGTGTCCTATTTCCGTCACTATGGTTTATTGCCCAAGAACAGCCTCTGCTTTTTATTCATACCCTTTCTATCTACAGTGAGTGAAAGCTGTGACCTCACAACCCATATGTCACTCAGCTTACCTTTTCTAAGAACTGCACTGCACCCATGGCAATTTAGAAGCTGCAGAGTTTTGCAGAGAAAAACACAAATAATGTACTGTTTTATTACCATGAATTTAAGTAACTGTATTTTCCATTCAGGAATGATTCCAAAGGTTTGGTCTAGGACTGTTAGGGTGACCGTATTACCACCACACCGGCGGTCACCAGTCATGACTGCAGTCAAATTCCACGTGACCGTTTAGTCACGGTAACTAGGCTTCTCCAGGCTTTGATGCTGCTGATGGTCATTAGTAGCCAACCAAATTTGATAACTGCCTGGTACTCAGCACTCTATTGTCCTTCAAACATTTCATGAGAACCTATGAGCTCATGTTGCGCAACATTACTATAGGCTATGAAATTGTGAGAAAACAGAGTGATGGCCTCTATTAAAAAGAGTAGGATCCCATTAGCTTTCTATAGGCTAGGCCTACTATATTTATTTATCAACTTTCCTAATATTAAGCACATTGCTTTGCTTTACAACAGGAGTATAGCCTACAGTACCTGGCTGGCATGAAAGTGAACAACGGGAAAAGTGTCCTCCATTCGCTATTTAAGTGCATAGATGACATGTCTTTTTTATCCCATGTTCCAAGACAGCTGCATGATAATGGTTCATTCTTAATCAAAACTAATTTCACACGTTTTTTTTTATTTAAATGTTTTTATTTATTTATTTCACCTTTAATAAACCAGGTAGGTTAGTTGAGAACAAGTTCTAATTTACAACTGCGACCTGGCAAAGATAAAGAAAAGCAGTGCGACACAAACAACAACACAGAGTTACACATGCAATAAACAAACATACAATCAATAACACAATAGAAAAAAAGTATATATACAGTGTGTCCAAATGAGGTGAGATAAGGAAGGTAAGGCAATAAATAGGCCATAGTGGCAAAATTACAATTTAGCAATTAAACACTGGAGAGATAGATGTGCAGAAGATGACTGTGCAAGTAGAGATACTTGGGTGCAAAAGAGCACATAAAAATAACAGTATGGGGCTGAGGATAGTTGGATGGGCTTTTTACAGATGGTCTATGTACAGGTGCAGTGATCTGTGAGCTGCTCTGACAGCTGGTGCTTAAAGATAGTGAGGGAGATATGAGTCTCCAGCTTCAGTGATTTTTGCAATTCGTTCCAGTCATTGGCAGCAGAGAACTGGAAGGAAAGGCGGCCAAAGCAGGAATTGACTTTGGGGGTGACCAGTGAAATATACCTGCTGGAGGGCGTGCTACGGGTTGGTGCTGCTATGGTGACCAGTGAGCTGAGATAAGGCGGAGATTCACCTAGTAAAGACTTATAGATGACCTGGAGCCAGTGGGTTTGGCGACAAATATGAAGCGAGGGCCAGCCAACGAGAACATACAGGTCGCAGTGATGGGTAGTATATGGGGCTTTGGTGACAAAATGGATGGCACTGTTATAGACTGCATTCAATTTGCTGAGTAGAGTGTTGGAGGCTATTTTGTAAATGACATCGCCGAAGTCAAGGGTCGGTAGGATGAGGGTATGTTTGGCAGGATGAGTGAAGGATGCTTTGTTGCAAAACAGGAACACAATTCTAGATTTAATTTTGGATTGGAGATGCTTAATGTGAGTCTGGAAGGAGAGTTTACAGTCTAACCAGACACCTAGGTATTTGTAGATGTCCACATATTCTAAGTCAGAACAGTCCAGAGTAGTGATGCTAGACGGGCGGGCAGGTGCTGGTAGCGATTGGTTGAAGAGCATGCATTTAGTTTTACTAGCGTTTAAGAGCAGTTGGAGGCCATGGAAGGAGAGTTGTATGGCGTTGAAGCTGGTCTGGAGGTTAGTTAACACAGTGTCCAAAGAAGGGCCAGATGTATACAGAATGGTATCGTCTGCGTAGAGGTGGATCAAAGAATCACACGCAGCAAGAGCGACATCATTGATGTATACAGAGAAAAGAGTCGGCCCGAGAATTGAACCCTGTGGCACCCCCATAGAGACTGCCAGAGGTCCGGACAACAGGCCCTCCGATATGTGAAGACAACATTAAATTAAGAATGGTCTGATAGTTGACAATATTAGCCTATTACTTGTGAATGATGTATTATAACTTGTGAATGATACCCAACGTGTGCAATAAGGCAAATAATAGTGCATGTCTTATTTTTGCAACTTTTTCAAATCATAGTTGCACACCTCATATAGCCTAGCCCATAGGCCTATACAGTGCAAGTTTGGTACCGCCAAGACTCTTCCTAGAACTAGGAAAAGGAACATGACAGCCCGCTTGGAATTTGCTAAAAGGCACCTAAAGGGCTCTCAGACCATGAGAAACAAGATTCTCTGGTCTGATGAAATCAATATTGAACCTTTTGGCCTGAATGCCAAGTGTCACGTCTGGAGGAAACCAGACACCACTGATTACCTGACCTATACCATCCCTACGGTGAAGCATGGTGGTGGCAGCATCATGTTGTGGGGAAGTTTTTCAGGGGAAGGGACTGGGAGACTAGTCAGGGTCGAAGGAAAGATGAATGAAGGAAAGTACAGAGAGATCCTTGATGAAAACTTTCTCCAGAGCTCTCAGGACCTCAGACTGGGGTGAAGGTTCATCTTCCAACAGGATAACGAGCCTAAGAACACAGCCAAGACAAAGCAGGAGTGGCGTCAGGACAAATATCAATGTCCTTAAGTGGGCCAACCAGAGCTTGGACTTGAACCCGATCGAACATCTCTGGAGAGACCTGAAAATAGATGTCCAGCGACGCTCCCTATCCAACCTGACAGAGTTTTGGAGGATCTGCAGAGAAGAATGGGAATTTGCAAACATTTCTAAAAACCTGTTTTTGCTTTGTCATTATGGGGTATTTTGTCAATTTTATTGGTCACATACACGTGTTTAGCAGATGTTATTGCGTGTGTAACGAAATGCTTGTGTTTTTAGCTCAAACAGTGCAGTAATATCTAACAAGTAATATCTAACAATTTCACAACAATACATACAAATCTAAAGTAAAGGAATTAAGAATATATAAATATTTGGACGAGCAATGTCAGAGCGGCACAGACTAAGATACAGTAGAATAGAATATGGAATGAGATGAGTAATGCAAAATATTTAAACATTATTATTAAAGTAACTATTGTTCTGTTATTGAAGTGGCCCGTGAATTCAAGTCTATGTATATGTGACGTAGAAGTCCGTCACTGGCCGCGGGCAGCATTTGGTTCTTTAACGCACACACATATTCATCACTCCTCCCTGCGCCATTATACCATAAGTTAACAATGTGGGTCAACACACAATTTAACTTCTGTCTTGGTGCATGCATTTCACCCTTGTCAATGTTCATATTTGAGAGATACAATAATTATTATACTTATCAATGTTGTGGATGAGCGCATTGTTTGTTTGTTCTGTTCCTCTCTCTCCATCTCTGTAGCTTCTGGGTATGCTGGAAAAGGACCCGAGCTAAGGGAATTGGGTTGGCTTTATAGTGCCTGTCCCAAATGGCTCATTAATGCATATGGGCATATTGAAAGATATTGTCAGTAATGATGTAATGTTGTAAATGTTATGTTGTGATATTGTTTAAAACCGTGTTGCAATGTATATCCTTTAGTATGTTTAGTTCATGGAAAATGTAGGTTTGTATTGTTAATTGATTAATTAATTAGGGTTAATTGTTCTGAGGGGAGGGGCTAGCCCTACAAAAGGAGCCTCTCTCCAGTCTCTAAGGGGGATTTATTGGATTGAGCTGTGGATGGGGCAGCATTGTTGTTAAGCTGTCCCATAAGGTAGACGTTGATGGCAGTACTGTTATTTTCTGTTCCGGAATCACTTGTAAATAAACACCTTTGCACAGAAGAACTTTTGCGGTTCCGCCATCTTTTTATTTTTTATAGAGGTTAGGTTATCCAGTTTAGCCATCTGGCCTACTCTACGTGACAGTATATAGGGCAGAAGCCTCTAATGTGCTAGTGATGGCTGTTTAACAGTCTGATAGCCTTGAGATAGAAGCTGTTTTTCAGTCTCTCAGTCCCAGCTTTGATGCACCTGTACTGACCTCGCCTTCTGGATGATAGCGGGGTGAACAGGCAGTGGCTCGGGTGGTTATTGTCCTTGATGATATTTTTGGCCTCCGGGTGCTGTAGGTGTCCTGGAGGGAAGGTAGTTTGCCCCCGGTGATGAGTTGGGTAGACCGCACCACCCTCTGGAGAGTCCTGCGGTTGCGGGCGATGCAGTTGCCAACAGGCGGTGAAATAGCCCATCAGGATGCTCTCAATTGTGTATCTGTAAATGTTTGTGAGGGTTTTAGGTGACTAACCAAATTTCCCCTGCCTCCTGAGGTTGAAAAGACGCTGTTGTGCCTTCACCACACTGTGTGGGTGGACCATTTCTGATTCTGTCAAGGCTCAGGAGAAGACCCAGATGTAGACCGTTTTGAAGTAACAAAAGTTTATTACAAAACAGGGAGGCAGGCAAGCGACATGTCAAGGGCAGGCCGAGGTCAGTAGTCCAGAGCAGAGTCCAAAAGGTCCAAATGGCATGCAGGCTCAGGGCAGGAAGAGGTCAGTAATCCAGGGTGGTGTGGCAAGGTACAGAACGACAGGCAGACTCAGGGTCAGGGCTGGCAGAATGGTCAAAAACCGTGAAAGCTAGAAAACAGGAACTAGAGCCAGAAAGGAGCACAGGAAAAAACACTGGTAGGCTTGACTAAACAAAACAAACTGGCAACAGACAAACAGAGAACACAGGTATAAATACACTGGGAATAATGAGGAAGATGGGCAACACTTGGAGGGGGGTGGAGACAAGCACAAAGATAGGTGAAACAGATCAGGGTGTGACAGTTTCAGTGTGTGTATATTGATGAGGGGATTTTTTAAAATACATTTTTGAATAAGGCAGTAACATAACAAATAACTTATTTAAATTAAGCACATTAATTTGCTTTACAACCACCGTAGAGCCTAACTGGCATACATACAGTTGAAGTCGGAAGTTTACATACACCTTAGCCAAATACATTTAATCTCAGTTTTTCACAATTCCTGACATTTAATCCTAGTAAAAAACCCTTGTGTTAGGTCAGTTAGGATCACCACTTTATTTTAAGAATGTGAAATGTCAGAATAATAGAAGAGAGAATAATTTATTTCAGCTTCAATTTCTTTCATCACATTCCTAGTGGGTCAGAAGTTTGCATACACTCAATTAGTATTTGGTAGCATTGCCTTTAAATTGTTTTACTTGGGTCAAACGTTTCAGGTGGCCTTCCACAAGCTTCCCACAATAAGTTGGGTGAATTTTGGCCCCTTCCTCCTGACAGAGCTGGTGTAACTGAGTCAGGTTTGTAGGCCTCCTTGCTCGCACACGCTTTTTCAGTTCTGCCCACAAATATTCTATGGGCTTGAGGTCAGGGCTTTGTGATGGCCACTCCAATACCTTGACTTTGTTGTCCTTAAGCCATTTGGAAGACCCATTTGCGACCAAGCTTTAACTTCCTGACTGATGTCTGGGGATGTTGCTTCAATATATTCACATAATTTTCCTTGTTCATGATGCCATATATTTTGTGAAGGGCACCAGTCCCTCCTGCATCAAAGCACCCCCACAACATGATGCTGCCACCCCTGTTGGGATTGTGTTCAGCTTGCAAGCCTCCCCCTTTTCCCTCCAAATATAACAATGGTCATTATGGCCAAACAGTTCTATTTTTGTTTCATCAGACCAGAGGACATTTCTCCAAAAAGTACAATCTTTGTCCCTATGTGCAGTTGCAAACCTTAGTCTGGCTTTTTTTAATGGTGGTTTTGGAGCAGTGGCTTCTTCCTTGCTGAGCGGCCTTTCAGGTTCTGTCGATATAGGACTCGTTTTACTGTGGATATAAATACTTTTGTACCTGTTTCCTCCAGCATCTTCACAAGGTCATTTGCTGTTGTTCTGGGATTGATTTGCACTTCGCACCAACGTATGTTCGTCTCTAGGAGACAGAACACGTCTCCTTCCTGAGCGGTATGATGGCTGCATGGTCCCATGGTGTTTATACTTGCGTACTATTGTTTGTACAGATGAACATGGTACCTTCAGGCATTTGGAAATTGCTCCCAAGGATGAACCAGACTTGTGGAGGTCTACAGTTTTTTTTCGGAGCTATTGGCTGATTTCTTTTGATTTTCCCATGATGTCAAGCAAAGAGGCACTGTGTTACGGTTCTCTTGTGGTGAAGGATAGTCGGACCAAAATGCAGCGTGTAGATTGCGATCCATGTTTAATCAACAAAACGTAAACACGAATCAAATACAAACACTACAAAACAAATAAACGTAACGAAAACCGAAACAGCCTATACTTGTGTCAACTAACACAGCGACAGGAACGAAGACACTAAGGACAATCACCCACGACAAACTCAAAGAATATGGCTGCCTAAATATGGTTCCCAATCAGAGACAACGATAAACACCTGCCTCTGATTGAGAACCACTCCAGACAGCCATAGACTTTGCTAGATAACCCTACTAGCTACAATCTCAATACATACACACCAAAACCCCAAGACAAAAACACACCACAATACAAAAACCCCATGCCACACCCTGGCCTGACCCAATACATGAAGAAAAACACAAAATACTTAGACCAGGGCGTGACAGAACCCCCCTAAGGTGCGGACTCCCGAACGCACCTCAAAACAATAGGGAGGGTCCGGGTGGGCGTCTGTCCATGGTGGCGGCTCCGGCGCGGGACGTGGAACCCACTCAGTCAATGTCTTAGTCCCCTCTCCTCGCGTCCCTGGATAGTCCACCCTCGCCGCCGACCATGGCCTAGTAGTCCTCACCCAGAAACCCACTGGACTGAGGAGCAGACCGGGACTGAAGGACAGCTCGGGACTGAAGGACAGCTCGGGACTGAGGCAGCTCGGGACTGAGGGGAAGCTCGGGAGTGAGAGAAAGCTCGGGAGTGAGAGAAAGCTCGGGAGTGAGAGAAAGCTCGGGAGTGAGAGGAAGCTCGGGAGTGAGAGGAAGCTCGGGAGTGAGAGGAAGCTCAGGCAGGTAGGTAGATCTACCAGATCCTGGCTGGCTGGTGGTTTCAGCAGATCCTGGCTGACTGGCAGATCCTGGCTGACTGGCGGATCTGGCGGATCCAGGCCGACTGGCAGATTCTGGCTGACTGGCAGATTCTGGCTGACTGGCAGATTCTGGCTGACTGGCGGATCCTGGCTGACTGGCGGATCTGGCGGATCCTGGCGGATCCTGGCCGACTGGCGGATCCTGGCCGACTGGCGGATCTGGAAGAGTCTGGTTGACTGGCGGATCTGGAAGAGTCTGGTTGACTGGCGGATCTGGAAGAGTCTGGCTGACTGGCGGATCTGGAAGAGTCTGGCTGACTGGCGGATCTGGAAGAGTCTGGCTGACTGGCGGATCTGGAAGAGTCTGGCTGACTGGCGGATCTGGAAGAGTCTGGCTGACTGGCGGATCTGGAAGAGTCTGGCTGACTGGCGGATCTGGAAGAGTCTGGCTGACTGGCGGATCTGGAAGAGTCTGGCTGACTGGCGGATCTGGAAGAGTCTGGCTGACTGGCGGATCCTGGCAGACTGAAAGATCTGGCTGCTCCATGCTGACTGGTGGCTCTGGCTGCTCCACACTGACTGGCGGCTCTGGCTGCTCCATGTAGGCTGACAGCTCTGGCGGCTTCTTACAGACTGGCAGCTCTGGCGGCTCTGTGCAGACTGGCAGCTCCTTGCAGACTGGCAGCTCCTTACAGACTGGCAGCTCCTTGCAGACTGACAGCTCCGTGCAGACTGACAGCTCCGTGCAGACTGGCAGCTCCGTGCAGACTGGCAGCTCCGTGCAGACTGGCAGCTCCGTGCAGACTGGCAGCTCCTTGCTGGCTGGCAGCTCTGGCTGCTCCACGCTGACTGGCGGCTCTGGCTGCTCCATGTAGGCTGACAGCTCTGGCGGCTTCTTACAGACTGGCAGCTCTGGCGGCTCTGTGCAGACTGGCAGCTCCTTGCAGACTGGCAGCTTCTTACAGACTGGCAGCTCTGGCGGCTCTGTGCAGACTGGCAGCTCCTTGCAGACTGGCAGCTCCTTGCAGACTGGCAGCTCCTTGCAGACTGACAGCTCCGTGCAGACTGGCAGCTCCGTGCAGACTGGCAGCTCCGTGCAGACTGGCAGCTCCGTGCAGACTGGCAGCTCTGTGCAGACTGGCAGCTCCGTGCAGACTGACAGCTCCGTGCAGACTGGCAGCTCCGTGCACACTGGCAGCTCCGTGCAGACTGGCAGCTCCTTGCCGGCTGGCAGCTCTGGCTGCTCCATGCAGGCTGGCAGCTCTGGCTGCTCCATGCAGGCTGGCAGCTCTGGCTGCTCCATGCAGGCTGGCGGCTCTGGCTGCTCCATGTAGGCTGACAGCTCTGGCGGCTTCTTACAGACTGGCAGCTCTGGCGGCTCTGTGCAGACTGGCAGCTCCTTGCAGACTGGCAGCTTCTAACAGACTGGCAGCTCTGGCGGCTCTGTGCAGACTGGCAGCTCCTTGCAGACTGGCAGCTCCTTACAGACTGGCAGCTCCTTGCAGACTGACAGCTCCGTGCAGACTGGCAGCTCCGTGCAGACTGGCAGCTCCGTGCAGACTGGCAGCTCCGTGCAGACTGGCAGCTCCGTGCAGACTGGCAGCTCCGTGCACACTGGCAGCTCCTTGCCGGCTGGCAGCTCCTTGCCGGCTGGCAGCTCTGGCAGCTCCTTGCAGACTGGCAGCTCCTTACAGACTGGCAGCTCCTTGCAGACTGACAGCTCCGTGCAGACTGGCAGCTCCGTGCAGACTGGCAGCTCCGTGCAGACTGGCAGCTCTTTGCAGACTGACAGCTCCGTGCAGACTGGCAGCTCCGTGCACACTGGCAGCTCCGTGCAGACTGGCAGCTCCTTGCCGGCTGGCAGCTCTGGCTGCTCCATGCAGGCTGGCAGCTCTGGCTGCTCCATGCAGGCTGGCAGCTCTGGCTGCTCCATGCAGGCTGGCAGCTCTGGCTGCTCCATGCAGGCTGGCAGCTCTGGCTGCGCCATGCAGGCTGGCAGCTCTGGCTGCGCTGAACAGGCGGGAGACTCCAGCAGCGCTGTGGAGGAGAAAGGCTCTGGCTGCGCTGAACAGGCGGGAGACTCCGGCAGCGCAGGAGAGGAGAAATGCTCCGGCAGCGCTGGAGAGGCGAGGCGCACTGTAGGCCTGATGCGTGGTGCTGGTACTGGTGGTACTGAACCGAGAACACGCACAGGAAGCCTGGTGCGGGGAGCTGCTACCGGAGGGCTGGAGTGTGGAGGTGGCACAGGATGGGCTAGACTGTGAAGGTGTACTGGAGATCTTGAGAGCAGTGCTGGCACAGGACGTGCAAGGCTAGGGATGTGCACAGGAGGCCTGGTGCGTGAGGCTGGCACCAACTTCACCAGCCGACTAACACGCACCTCAGGACGAGTATGGAGCGCTAACCCAGGTGCCATCAAATCCCCGACACGTTCCGTCGGGCGAATTCCATGCAAAAAGCACCAACACAGCAACTCCCTCATTTCTCTCTCCTCCAATTTCCCCATTAACTCCTTCACAGTCTCTGTTTCGCTCACCTCCAACACCGGCTCTGGTTCTGGTCTCCTCCTTGGCTCCTCACGATAAACAGGGAGAGTTGGCTCAGGTCTGACTCCTGACTCTGCCACACTCTCCCTGAGCCCCCCAAGACATTTTTGGGGCTGACTCACAGGCTTCCTTCCGAGTCGCCGTGCTGCCTCCTCATACCGGCGCCTCTCCGTTTCGCCACCTCCAGTTCTTCTTTGGGGCAGCGATATTCTCCAGGCTGAGCCCAGGGTCCTTCTCCGTTTAGGATTTCCTCCCATGTCCAGAACTCCTTATAGCGCATCTCCTCTTTGGGCTGCTCCTGCCTGTTGACACGCTGCTTGGTCCGTTGGTGATTCTGTTACGGTTCTCTTGTGGTGAAGGATAGTCGGACCAAAATGCAGCGTGTAGATTGCGATCCATGTTTAATCAACAAAACGTAAACACGAATCAAATACAAACACTACAAAACAAATAAACGTAACGAAAACCGAAACAGCCTATACTTGTGTCAACTAACACAGCGACAGGAACGAAGACACTAAGGACAATCACCCACGACAAACTCAAAGAATATGGCTGCCTAAATATGGTTCCCAATCAGAGACAACGATAAACACCTGCCTCTGATTGAGAACCACTCCAGACAGCCATAGACTTTGCTAGATAACCCTACTAGCTACAATCTCAATACATACACACCAAAACCCCAAGACAAAAACACACCACAATACAAAAACCCCATGCCACACCCTGGCCTGACCCAATACATGAAGAAAAACACAAAATACTTAGACCAGGGCGTGACACACTGAGTTTGAAGGTAGGCCTTGAAATCCATCCACAGGTACACCTCTAATTGATTCAAATGATATCAATTAGCCTATCAGAAGCTTCTAAAGCCATGACATCATTTTCTGGAATTTTCCAAGCTGTTTAAAGGCACAATCAACTTAGTGTATGTAAACGTCTGACCCACTGGACTTGTGATACAGTGACTTATAAGTTAAATAATCTGTCTGTAAACAATTGTTGGGAAAATGACTTGTGTCATGCACAAAGTAGATGTCCTAACCCATTTGCCAAAACTATAGTTTGTTAACAAGACATTTGTGGAGTGGTTGAAAAACGATTTTTAATGACTCCAACATAAGTTGGTGTTAACTTCCGACTTCAACTGTAGGCAGTGCGCAAGTTTCATAATTTTCACCATAAAATGCACCTTTATGATAAAAGCATTACATACATAATCGCATTTGTGGTCACTTTTGAGAACAGTGTCTTCTCGCTATTTGATTGCATTTTGGAACATTTGCGCTTATAGCCTACTGCCGTGTGCACATTGCTAGTGAAGAAGTAGCCTAATAGTTCATCAACATTTTAAGCTAAACGTTCTGATCTGTTGCATCTGCCTCATTCCTTTTACATTTTTTTTTATGCAAGTAATTGTAATAGTTTGGGATCTATCGCATCCCACAACTGTCACAGAGTATGTTTGAATATTTATTTCTCACTCAGAATAGAAAAAGGTCAACTTTGTACTATGGGGGATAGTAGATTGACATAGGCTAGTGCTTTTGCTGTTGGTTAAGTCTACTCATCTTGTTGGCTGACAAAAAGTAGTCTAAATGTGAACAGTTCTAACATCTTCAATATACTCCTCGGAATTCAATAAGTGGGACGCTGCAGTTGTGTTCCTGATGTGTTTGTCTTCACTTGTAGCCTAATTCTTAGCTGAGATGCCTGTGAGAAGGATCCGATCACATGACAGGCATTGGCTAATAAGAATTGAGATATCTGAGCGAGCCATGTGTGTGAGATGTGCTTCGGAGCATGGCAGCCAGGAGAAGGGAATTATAATTATATAATTATTCGTTCCAAGCACACAAGGGCCACTTTGCCCACACAAGGGGGATGCTGCCCGGAAATTCGAGGACTGGTGAGAATATTATCAAGTGCTTGTCAAAGTGTGTGCAGCCTGCACAAGAAACAAATCAGAGCTCATGCCTTTTATTTAACTTCATTCAAATCATTAGAGCCGCATCATGCTGCCTTAGAATGTATTAAAATCAAAACATATAACCCAATGTTTGTATCACAACTAAAGTTGCATAAATATCTCTAAATGAAGCATATAGGAGGACCTATTTCTTTGTTAACCGCTCAAAACAGAATAGCCGCATGAGTGCACTTCCTTGGAAATTGTTTGGAGAAAATATCCTTTCTATTTTATTCAGCTATGTTCAATTGTATTTTTCATACTATAAAATAATAAACAATTATTCCACACATTTCTAAGCAAATCTTGTCTGCTAAATGAACTAGTGTAGCCCACAGCCATATGGCATAGCCACATCAGGACCTAATATAAGGACAACTCAGAGTATGCTCTTCTGTTCTTCTGAAATAGACTACATTTTCTTCATATCATGTTTCTTTAGACCTGTCTAAATTAAATCATGGATTTATTGTGATGGTGTAGGTGATATTAAATGGATTTATTAGACTTTTTAAAATGTTGATGTTCCAAAGGTCTGCATTACTGGCTTGTAGGCTATGCGTTGGAAGCCAGGAATTGTGTGTTTATGTTAATTAACGGTCAATTACAGTGAGACCGGCAGTTATTTGCTTGACAATAACCGGCTGACTAAATTTCATGACTGCCACAGCCTTAGCTTGGTGATATATTTTTTTCTGCTTTCTGATTGGTTGGTTTGATTGGCTTAAACTACTCCCTCTTTCATCACACAAATCATGCTGGATTCCTTCACCCCAATTCCCATAAACACTCTGTGTACCCCAGAACTGTGGGTCGCTATAGAAGGCAAATCCTCGGACTCCTTCCCTTTTCTCCACCTGGTTGTTTTTTCCACTCAGATCTGAAAAGGATAGATGTTGTAAACAGAATGGTAATACCTTCACTATCCCTCTGGTTAGACTAATTACATCAGTGAGATCATTTTCTACGTAATTACAATAGCTACACATTTAGATTGGGGCCTTCAGGAGGCTAGTCAACGAGAGCAGAGAGAAGGGAGTGAATGAGTGGTCTGATTTGAATGAATCAGGTCCTTCCCACTGGGCAAAGACGTCATTTCCATGTCTAGTTTTGATTTACATTTGGCTTGAGTTGTCAACTAACGTGAAATGAAAAATTTCAGGTAATTTGATTTAGGTAAAAATGTGGGTAAAAAAAAGGAAATTCCCTCACATTGATGACTTTTTGCAAATCCAATCAGTTTTCCACATTGATTTAACATCATCACATTGAATTTTGTAGTTGTATTTATGTGGAAACAATGTTGATTCAACCAATTTTCGCCCAGTGGGTTGATTGTAGGGTGTGAGTGTGATGCTGCTGCTGCCTACTACTGGGCTGGTAGTAGTGCACTACAGAGGGTGGATGGTACTGTAGCAGGGCACTACAGAGGGTGGATGGTAGCAGTGCACTAAAGAGGGTGGCTAAATGGGAGGCGGAAGGAAAACCGACTCTCAGCCAAATCCTTTGGCAGTGTTCATTAAGCAAGCTTTTGTATCAAGTCTGGGACTGCTCTCCTGCTCTTCGTTTATCTGAGCCTTGGAGAATGAGAGAGGCTTGCCTATTGTCGGAGAGACAAAGAGAGAGGATTTAGGTTTTATTTTAAGCCGAAAGGACATGTGTCTCCTTTGCTTCTCTGTTGTTCTGTAGCCGTCATCTCAAAGTAAATTTTTCCTGGTTGATTTAATTATGTTGAGGTGCAGAGTGGTGATTGCAGTCCGACCGACGCCTGTCTCAATGTGATAATTAGTGAAGAACAGTTTCTATCATACAGGAAGTGGAGACAAATGTGTGTCATATCCATGGTTATCATGTCCATATACTGTACATCTTTGTCAAACATAGATTTGAGATTCTATCCGATAAAGATCAACATGCTTTTTTAAATACTGTTTCTTGATCATTGCTTTCAGTGACTGTAAAACATGATGTGAATTAAATATTATTACTATATTAATAATAGATAATGGTGAGGAGTTAGTTGTTATACCAGGCTGCACTCTAAGAAACACTGCTGCTCCATATGAGTCTCCTCCCTTTCCTCTCCTTTCTTTTCCTGTCATACCACTTCCACTCAAATTCTTCAATTCACTCTGGAATCACTAGTACATTGACACTTAAGACCGAATACATCAACATTAACAGTGTTAAAAGCACTCCTCCCTCGCACTCAGTTTTTCTGTACGCACTGCAAAACACTTGTCATTGTCATGGGCAGCCTCTGTTCACAGTTCTTACACCAGTTTGCCAAAGCTTTTGTTCAACTCTGTTAAATCATTGGTTCAGAGAAGGCTTCTCCAGCTCAGTAATAGAGACTGCTGTCCAGTATCAGTTAAGTAACTCCAGTCCTCTGGGGGCCTGATCCGTGTCACACTTTAGCCGCCACTATAGCTAACTCCAATAATCAACTAACCATGGTCTTCAGTTTAGAATGCAATTAGTTGAATCAGGTGTGTTAGCTAGGGATATGGCAAAACGTGTGACACCAATCTGGCCCCTTGAGGACCAGAATAATCTATCAATCTGTATTATGTCCTGACTGTTGACACACACTGGGAAAAGTCTAAACGGAATCCTTGGGATGTCCCAACTGACATCACCCATTGAAGTTGTAATTGAAAACGGTTAAGGTTAGGGTTATGGTTTGGTCAGGGTTATGGTTAGGGTAATGGTATACGTTAGAGATGTCCAAATGATCCCGTATAGCACTAACCCACACACTGGACGTGAGAGGTTCCAACTGCATCTTCTTCTTCTTATTTGGTTTCATAGCGTTCGCACATTTTGTTTGTGCATGCCGCCACCTACAGTGCGGTAGGGTGTTATCGATCATGTTGTATTTTGTCATACAAAATGAAAAAGGAAGGAGAAAAGGAAAAAAATTGTACCACCAGCTAACCCTCCACCCCATCCCACTAGTTCGACCCAAACTAACCCTCCACCTATATACCACCCCATCCCAATACTTTGACTCTAACTAACCCTCCACCAGTGGAGGCTCCTCAGAGGAGGAAGAGGAGGACCATCCTCCTCAGTGAATTTCATAAAATGTAAAATGATAAAACATTAGAAAATATATCCTTTTTAGATAAAACTATTCTAAATATAATCACGTCACCAAATAATTGATTAAAACACAGTATTATGCAAAGAAGGTCTACAGTAGCCTCAACAGCACTCTGTAGGGTAGCACAATGGTGTAGCCGGAGGACAGCTAGCTTCCGTCCTCCTCTGGGTACATTGATGTCAATACAAAACCTAGGAGGCTCATGGTTCTCACTCCCTTCCATAGACTTACACAGTAATTATGACAACTTCCGGAGGACGTCCTCCAGCATATCAGAGCTCTTGCAGCATGAACTGACATGTTGTCCACCCAATCAAATGATCAGAGAATGAATCTAGTATGGAAAGCATAAGCTACAGCTAGCTAGCACTGCAGTGTATAAAATGTGGTGAGTTGTTGACTCAAAGAGAGAGAAAGACAATAGTTGAACAAATTAATTTCTTCCAAAATTAAGGAGAGGCTTTTTTTTCACTTTCAGTTTCACTTACTTAGCTAGCAAATGCAGCTAGAAGGTTTAGCCTACTGAAACACCCTGCTCAAACAGAGGGATGCTATGTTAGCCAGCTGGCTATGACTTTCCAAGACAACACTGGAACTCTTCCAAGTCAAGGTAAGCTTTTGGTATTACTCATTTATTGCCACTGGGGCCGCTGGTGTAACTACTAAACTGCTAACTGAGTATACACTGTAAAGTTACTGCATGATTGTAGCAGGTTCACTAACACGCTAGTTCTATTAGCTATGCTGACCAGCATGTTACTTTAGCTAATATGGTGACAACGATGTAGGCTGTGTGTAGCTGTTTGGTTTGGAAAGGTTATTTCGTCTGGGCACATACAGCTGATGTGTTGTGCGTTGAAGTCCACAAGCGAAGGGAAGAGGTGAGAGGAGGAGAGCGCATGGATGCGAGAAGGAATACATGGCTGCTATGAAAGTGAACTGTGTTTACACGTGATCAGGGGTGTATTCATTCCGACGATTCTGTTGAAATATTTTCTAAACCAGAAGCAAATGGAACAAAATGGGGAAAAACATACCTGAATTTGTACAATAGAAACTCTAGTTTGCAACTGTTTGACTATTGATTACACCCTATATCAGCTAGATGCGAGGCGGTACTGAATGTCACTGTCTGTCACCTCAAATTTGTCTCTCGACCTGTGTACACCTACATTGCAAACTTTCATTTATAGGCTCGGTTGTAGCAACCTCATGATGGGTATAATTTTAGTATCATGTAGTAGCCTAAACCTATCGCTGTTACATTGAACTGGGTGAATGGAATATGAATGAGAGTCATCCAATATGCTGTAATCGGCCTCCCTCATCTTAAACGGCACTAACTGCCACTGCCCTCCACCCATCCCACTACTTTGACCCTAACTGATCCTACACCTACAGTATAAGTCAAAAGTTTGGACACACCTACTCATTCCAGGGTTTTTCTCTATTTTCTACATTGTAGGGTTGGTATACAGAAAATAGCCCTATTTGGTAAAAGACCAAGTCCATATTATGTCAAGAACAGCTCAAATAAGCAAAGAGAAATGACAGTCCATCAGTACTTTAAGAGCTTTGAAAGTTTCTTTAAGTGCAGTTACAAAAACCATCATGCACTACGATGGAAAAGGCAAAGGAAGACTTTCCTTTTTATGAGGAAAGGAAGACCCAGAGTAACCTCTGCTCCAGACGCTAAGTTTATTAGAGTTACCAGCCTTAGAAATCGGCAATTACCTGCACCCCAGATTGCAGCCCAAATAAATGCTTCACAGAGTTCAAGTAATAGACACATCTTAATGTCAACTGTTCAGAGACTGCGTGAAATCAGGCCTTCATGGTCAAATTGCTGCAAAGAAACCACTACTAAAGGACACCAATAAGAAGAAGAGACTTGCTTGAGCCAAGAAACACAAGCAATGGATATTAGACCTGTGGAAATCTGTCCTTTGGTCTGATGAGTCCAAATTGGAGATTTTTGGTTCCAACCGCCGTGTCTTTCTGAGACTCAGAGTAGGTGAACAGATGATCTCCGCATGTGTGGTTCCCACGTGAAGCATGGAGGAGGATGTGTGATGGTGTGGGGGTGCTTTGCTGGTGACACTGGCTGTGATTTATTTAGAATTCAAGGCACACTTAACCAGCAAAGCTACCACAGCGTTCTGCAGCGATACGCCATCACATCTGGTTTGCGCTAGTTGGACTATAATTTGTTTTTCAACAGGACAATGACCCAAAACACACCTCCAGGCTGTGTAAGGGCGATTTGACCAAGAATGAGAGTGATGGAGTGCTGCATCAGATGACCTGGCCTCCACAATCATCCGACTTCAACCCAATTGAGATGGTTTGGGATGAGTTGGACCGCAGAGTGAAGGAAAAGCAGCCAACAAGTGCTCAGCATATGTGGGAACTCCTTCAAGACTGTTGGAAAAGCTTTCCAGCTGAAGCTGGTTGAGAGAATGCCAAGAGTGTGCAAAGCTGTCATCAAGGCAAAGAGTTGCTACTTTGAATAATATACAATATAAGATGTATTTTGATTTGTTTAATGCATTTTTGGTTACTATATGATTCCATATATGTTATTTCATCATTGTGATGTCTTCACTATTATTCTACAATGTAGAAAATAGTACAAATAAAGAAAAACCCTGGAATGAGTAGGTGTGTCCAAACTGTTGAAAGGTAATGTGTATATAACCCCATCCCACTACTTTGACCCTAACTAACCCTCCATCTATATACCACCCCATCCCACTACTTTGACCCTAACTAACCCTCCATCTATATACCACCCCATCCCATTACTTTGACCCTAACTAACCCTCCATCTATATACAACCCTATTCCATTACTTTGACCCTAACTAACCCGCCATCTATATACAACCCTATTCCATTACTTTGACCCTAACTAACCCGCCATCTATATACAACCCTATTCCATTACTTTGACCCTAACTAACCCGCCATCTATATACAACCCTATTCCATTACTTTGACCCTAACTAACCTGCCATCTATATACAACCCTATTCCATTACTTTGACCCTAACTAACCCTCCATCTATATACCACCCCATCCCATTATTTTGACCCTAACTAACCCTCCATCTATATACCACCCCATCCCATTACTTTGAACCTAACTAATCCTACACCAGGCCGACAGCATGGGAGGACGGGACTCTTTCGCTGAACACATCTCGTAACTCTTCTGCAGTAAAACCTAGAACACCCAAGTACTTCTCTGCAGATGCCACCACAACATTTATTTTCTATAAATGACATTCTATTTCTGCGGTACAGTTGATAAACATGGCAATGAACGCTAAGATGTCAACCTTATGAAGCACAAATGCATATCACTCTGTATTGGCCTAGCTCTACTGCTCACCCTTGACCCATAATCCTCTACTGTTTTCACTGCCTCAGCATACTGCACCTTCTGTTCGACACTGACCCTGGCAACCTCAACCTGTCTCTCTTGCACTGGGCACTTCTGATCCCCAGCAACATGGGCACCCCCACAATTGACACACACGGTCTCTTCCACTAATAATACACATTCCTTTGTCCCATGCCCTCCTGATCACTTGTCACATCTCTGAAGCTCCCTCCTACAGACTGCTGCAACATGACCAGAAGCTTGGCATCTAAGCAGAGTGCTCCCGAGTGGCGCAGCGGTCTAAGGCACTGCAGCTCAGTGCAAGAGGCGTCACTGCAGTCTCTGGTTTGTATCCAGGCTGCATCACATCCGGCTATGATTGGGAGTCCCATAAGGCGGTGCACAGTTGTCCGGGTTTGGCTGGAGTAGACAATCATTGTAAATAAAAAAAAGTGTTCTTAATTGATTTGCCTAAATAAATTAAAGCACATTAGTGTGTTTGGCACAAAAGCTTTCACAGGATAGCTGACATATATATCCTAACTTGACTTTATCAGGTAAAAACTCAAAAGGACAGACAGTGTCTTCTCAGTTCCGCCACCGGGTCTGCTTCGCATCAAATAGTTGGCATCACAGACACAGGGAATCTTCAATTTCAGTTGCTCCACCTCAACACTTGAGGCTTCCTCTGGACAAAATAAACACAGAAAACACAAAGGCTACTTCACTGATTTAACAGTCCTCAACTTCTTTTTTACTCAGCCTGAGACTACATATGGATCAGCCAAAAGGCAGGGATCCACTTTCTCCAAAAATGTCACTCCCACAGGCCCAAAATGATCCTTTACATGACCATCGGGGCGAGGCTCAGACTCTGAGGTCTTCACCACACCTGCAACCACAGGTAATTCATCCTCACTCTCGTCAGGTTCAATTTCTAAGCCATCAGACAGCAGAATACGATTTGTACTTGGTGCCATTCGTCCTCAACACACATCTTCCCACTGCACTTGGCTCTTCTCCTTCACTGGCCATAACCACGTCTATCTGTTCACCACGCTCATGCCGCTCTTTCATTCGCTGTATTCATTGCAGAAAATGCACTAATCTACTTTCTCCAATATCATCCTTCTGTTCCTTAGAACCATTGACTAGTCTGGCTATCTCTGGCCTCTCAATGCTCCCAAAATGTGCCACATTTGTCAGCCCGGTCTCCTCCTTGTTAAGGGACAGGAATGGGTGTTTGGCTAGGAGCAGCCCGTAGAGAACGATAGAGGCCTTTAGTGGCCAAAAGGCCGTATTAGCATGGGCAGCGCCATTGAGGGCATCTACCATTTTAATGTAGTAAACTAGGTGGGACTTCCAACTTCATTGGCTGATCCCTCCTGGTGATCCTGTTAGAGTCATGTCCAACCCTGGTCATCAGGAGGGATCAGCCAATCATGAAGAAGAAAATGTACTACTTCAAAATGGATACTGCCTTAATGGCGCTGCCCGTGCTGTCATAGGCACTATAATTGCACAGATACAAAGATGAGTCCACTATCTATTTCTATGGAGCAGCCCCATCTGATCATGCCATATTAACTATATGGCATGCAAGTAATAATATAAAGGTCTGTTATTCATGCTATTGGACAGGTGCTCCTCCCCACCACACACTGTGGGTCGACCAAAGTTAAGAGAACTTCCAGCGGCCCCAGTGGCAATAAATGAGTAAATGAGTAAATGAGTAATACCAAAAGCTTACCTTGACTTGGAAGAGTTCCAATGTTGTGTTGGAAAGACTCATTTATTCTAGGGACAAAATTGACTGCAAAGTGTATATAAGATCATTTTCATAATTTTCGTCCAATACTGATTTTTATGAGATTTATTATGATAGAAAAAAATATGAATGGAACAAAGGGCACCGTAACATTCTTCCTAAGGTTCTGTTTATTTCAATCCTGCCCACAGTTGGCAGCCCTCAAGTAATCATTCATTCTGAGCACAGCTGTAATGCTGATCGCAATGCCCATGGTCAATTTAGTTTGACATTTCATATCCATATGTGGCTAGTTAAGGACCATCACAATAGGACATTATTTTAAAACGTCAATAGCTCCACATTTCAATGACTTCAAACCATAACCAACTATAAATTGTATAAATTCATATACAAATATTGAAGCATTTAATGTGGCAACTAAAAGGTGTGCAACATAAAAATATTGTACCAATTACATTGTGATATTTATTGAAGGTCCCTAATTAGCCCCCCAGATATTCAAAGTCAAACCAACTTTGCCACAGTAGCAAACCGGCCGGTTGAAGCTAATTGGCAAAATAAGTTGGCTGGCTTGCTAGCTAGTCTAGGCTAATTCCAGACACAAGACCTGGTTTGACTGTTTCAAGTTATCTAGAATGGTGAGTGACTGTAAATGTGCACTGTTTTGTCAGAGTGAAAGTATAAACGCTTCCCATGTTCGAACACACACACACACAAGAGACATCTACATCAAAGCACGCCTCCAAAACCCAAATCATCTTCTTCTCAGTCACATTTCATGTTGAGGAGAATTAAAACCGAGACTAAATCAGGAAGTTCAGTCCACCTTTAAAGAGGTTCACTGTAAGACCATACGTGGCTGCCATTTATTATAGCCCCGCTGAACCTCGATAAAAGTGTCCAAGATTGAGAAAGCACTTTTGTGAAAAGTGAAATTTTGCTGAAATGAGAAGCTCTGAGGTAAATCTATTTATATCTCCTGCCCCATTTAGTTCTGTTCTCAGCCGGAGCATATCAAATTAATCCCTTTATTACACATAGCATGAAATAGCCTGCTCGCTGAAGCAAAGGGGATGGGGAAATATTTAAATATGAGGAGCAATGGGCAGATTTGTTTCACCATGATTCAGAAAATGTTTCATATAAAAGTATGGTGTTTGTTTAGTGTGTGTTGTAGAAGCACTGCTGGGTCCAAGGGAGAAGGTGACAGGTTTAGGAACAGAGGATAATGGTTTGTGTGTAATGTGTGTGTGTATTGGGGATTATGTGGATGGATTTGGAGGTTGGTAAAACATCAGACAGCAAAAAAGGACTGAAAAAGATGCCACATTATGTTGTCATTTCTCTGCAGCGAAGGAAGGACGTATAGTATGACATTTTCCATTTGCCAGCTCCCAGCATGCAAGACACGCACACGCACACACACACACACACACACACACACACACACACACACACACACACACACACACACACACACACACACACACACACACATAGCCTGAGGGTTACAGTGTTCCTTTTCTTCCAGAAACACACACAGGTCCAATGAAGGAATAAACTCACGCTACACATTAATGACTACTGAAGGGCCTTGGAGACGGGAGAAAAGGATGAGGTCAAGTTCAGAGGTAAATGGCTGTGTGTGTGTGTGTGTGTGTAAAGTGAGATTTGGGTTGAAATTGGAAAGATGAAAGAAGGTTCCAGGAACCACTATTCATCCCCCTCCCTCCCTTCCTCCCTCATTTATTTACTTTAATTTGTCTTTCCATGGTGGTCACTACAAATTCAGATGCTACCTTACCTTCTCCACTTGACAGCGATTGCCCGACTATCCGATTGCTGCAATGACTTACACCGTCATGGCAACTCGGACACTCAATAGTTTGTAGCACCAGGGTTGTAGGTTTGAATCCTGCATGGGCCTTACCTGCCATACTGACTATACAGTGGGATGGCTACCAGGCCCATCATATTCACTCTAAGTCAAGAATACAACAACAATAAATTTGACTAAACATTGACATGTGTAACCTAACTAGTCTTAGGGAACAGCATTCATAGATACTGTATGTTCCATTCATGGGTACGTTCCATTACCTTTTCATTTTGTTGTCTCAGTCTGTCCTGATGCCTTTACCAGACAAGTATTTGCTCTCAAGCTGTTGAAAATAAAATCAGCACTGAATCTTTTATATTAAACAGATGACGTTGTTCTCAAGGGGAACTACAGGCTACAATACAAAGCGCTTTATGTTGGAGCACATCAAAGTAGAAGACTAGAGTAGTGGTGGGCTAGCGAGAAGCTAAAAGACATGTACAGCACAGCCATTATAGCTCAGCATGGGGGCGGATGAAACGGAAAACATACATGAGATCAGCAAATAAAGATGGATTTACATTAGAATTACCTTATCTATATGTTAATTTGTTTCCTTTCATTGCAAAACGCCTTATAGCTATAGTTCACTGTATAGTGCAATTAAGGTACAGCTACGTCTGCATTTTACCTCTTGTAAGTAGGCTTAGATCCAGTACAACTATTTGTACCTATAAATCTTTTTGTAAAAATCCTTAAATTGTTCATTTGGTTTGACAGTGATTTGTCAGACGATGAGACATCCCGAAAATCGGTCTTCTCCTGAAAACATCGGTAGCATCGGTAGCATCCAAACGGAAAGAGGAGACTGTAACCAACATGGTGGTGTTCTCCGTTTTTCTCTACGACCACCACAAGTGTCACGGGACTCATCTGAAGGTAACCCATACAAACAAATGAAGTATGGAGGTAGTTTTGTTCCAACAAATATAAGAGGTTAAATATGTGTCCAAATGTTTTTTTTTAACTGACCTTTGTTATATTTCATAGATACTTCAAAACCCTATTCTTTATGATGTCTTTTTTTGCCATTTATGAATGTGTTATTCAACGCATTTCTGTCGGCTAGAGTAGTAAAAAGCATAATTCTATATTTTATCATGTAAAAATATATATTTTTGGGGAACCTAAAGGGATCCTAAAATTCCAACTCATATAGCTAAATTATCCATGGTATGACTATCTTAAAACAATTCCATATGTTAGCTTAGTGACCCCCCCCACCCCCACCCCACCCCCACACACACATGGCTAGCACATAATCCACTGGTGTTTAGGCTTGGTCTACCACAAGGCTCCAGCATTGTTCAGCAAGGGCAGAGAGACCCAGCACAGAATGTTAAGTGAATGGGAACGCTGAGATTAATTGAAAAAAAAACCTTGAGAGAAAAAATGATTACCTACATGTGTATACCCATTTATTCATCTCTTCAAGCGTATTTGAACTGATAAGAATTTCAATTAAAGAGGACAGAGGAATTGGAGGGGAAGTTTCAGCCTTTCAGATTCAGATGTAATTGTTTGGCAGATGAGACTGTGCACAGCTACTCTCAGTGAGAGCATGGCTAGCTCCACAAAAATGGTACAGTATTTAGGGAACTATAGCAACTGCAGCCAACTCCACATGTATGCCACACAAAGGAAGTATCTATATGGACTATAACAGAATAGATTGGCCTAATAGCCAGGACATTTAGTGGACTCACAGTGGCCTATATTACTGTAATGTATGCAATACTTATCATGCCAAAAAGTGCATAGTCCTACTTGATTAGGTTAGTGTCATACTGTATACAGTACATAGTGATTTACAGTCAATATACACATCCAAAATTATGTGGACACCTGCTCATCGAACATCTCATTCCAAAGTCATGGGCATTAATATGGATTTGGTCCCCCCTTTGCTGCTATAACAGCCTCCACTCTTCTGGGAAGGCTTTCCAATAGATGTTGGAACATTGCTGCGGGGACTTGCTTCTATTCAGCTGCAAGAGCATTAGTGAGGTCGGCACTGATGTTGGGCGATTAAGCCTGGCTCGTAGTCAGCATTCCAATTGATCACAAAGGTGTTCAATGGGGTTGAGGTCAGGGCTCTGTGCAGACCAGTCAAGTTCTTCTCGACAAAACATTTCTGTATGGACCTCGCTTTGTGCACAGGGGCATTATCATGCTGAAACAGGAAAGGGCCTTTCCCAAACTGTTGCTACAAAGTTGTAAGTACAGAATCGTCTAGAATGTCATTGTGTGCTGTAGCATTAACATTTTCGTTCACTGGAACTAAGGAGTCTAGCCCAAACCATGAAAACAGCCCCAGACCATTATTCCTCCTCCACCAAACTTTACAGTTGGCACTATGAATTCAGACAGGTAGCGGTCTCCTGGCATCTGCCAAACCCAGATTTGTCTGTCGGACTGCCAGATGGTGAAGTGTGATTCATCACTCCAGAGAACGCGTTTGCACTGCTCCAGAGTCCAATGGCCGCAAGCTTTACACCACTGCAGCTGACTCTTGGCATTGCACATGGTGATCTTAGAATTGTGTGCGGCTGCTCAGCCATGGAAACCTTTTTCATGATGCTCCTGACAAACGGTTATTGTGCTGACATTGCTTCCAGAGGCAGTTTGGAACTCTGTAGTGAGTGTTGCAACCGAGGACAGATGATTTTTACTCACGACGCGCTTCATCCTATGACGGTGATGCTGTAACGGCAGATTTCCTCCTCTTCGTCTGAAGAGGAGTAAGGATTGGACCAAGATGCGGTGTGGTAAGTGTTCATGACGAATTTTAATAAGAAAAGCCTGAACACTATGAAATACAAAACAATAAACAATAACATGAAATAAACCAAACCGAAACAGTCCCGTGTGGCACAAACACTGACACAGGAAACAAAGTATGATTCTCAATCAGAGACAACTAACGACACCTGCCTCTGATTGAGAACCATACGAGGCCGAAACTGAAACCAAACATAGAAACACAAAACATAGACTGCCCACCCCAACTTACGCCCTGACCATACTAAATAAAGACATAACAAAGGAAAATAAAGGTCAGAACGTGACAGACGCGTTGAAAGTCACTGAGCTCTTCAGTAAGACCATTCTACTGCCAATGTTGAGCTATGGAGATTGCATGGCTGTGTGGTTGATTTTATACACCTGTCAGCAACAGTTGTGGTTGAGATAGCCAAATCCACTTATTTAAAAGGGGTGTCCACATACATTTTATCATCTATATAGATCTTGATTCTACAACAATACCAGTATCACTGAGGGTGATCAGGAGTGTACAGGGGCCTACAGGGTGTGTGTGTGTGTGTGTTTGTAAAGTGTGTGTAAAGTGTGTGTAAAGTGATGTGTGTGTGAATACGTGCATACGTGTGTGTGCCTGTCTCCCCGACTGGAAGCCTCGTTCTCTTGATAGTGTGGTGAGGAAGATGACATTGAAAAGGATCGTTTCCCAGCTCTCTGCGGTGTGGAGCGGAATTGCTAAATTGAAGGATTCTTCACGGAGAGCACCTTCTCCTTTAGTGCCTCTGAGCTCTTCCCTTGATACATTTCACACAAGCATCCATTTATCAGAGCGGGGTGCTTTCACCACCGCGCACGGATCGGAACCACCGCACAGCATATGCTGCAGAAATAAAATTGAATTTTCAAAATTCTAATTGAAGCGCTCTACCCTTCAATCAGCTGTGTGTGAGAGAGTTTATGTGTAAGTCTGAGATCGTGTGTTAGTGATGCACATGTCAACTGTTTATTCACTGCACCAGCCCGCAATTGGTAATAGCTCATCCGCAACCGCCCATCTGTATGTGATATAGTACAAATCTGAGGCCAGCACCCAACCCAAACCAGAAAATAAAGAAAATACGCTGTACATTCAGAGATGGCGTTTTCTTTGCCTTTTTAGATGGGTCTGTCCTTCTGCTATTCATTTTCAATATTTTGGTATTGTCACGCCTTGGTCTTAGTATTCTGTGTTTTCTTTAATTATTTGTTCAGGCCAGGGTGTGACATGGGTTTATTGTGTTGTCGTATTGGGGTTTTTGTAGGCATTGGGATTGTGGCTGATTAGGGGTGTGTCTAGCATAGGTTTGGCTGCCTGAGGCGGTTCTCAATCAGAGTCAGGTGATTCTCGTTGTCTCTGATTGGGAACCATATTTAGGTAGCCAGGGTTTCACTGTGTATTTTGTGGGTGATTGTTCCTGTCTCTGTGTAGTTTCACCAGATAGGCTGTAATAGGTTTTCGCGTTCCGTTAATTGTTTTGTTTATATATATATAGTTATTTCATGTATCACTATTCTCCATTAAAGAACATGAGTAACCACCACGCTGCATTTCGGTCCGACTCTCCTTCAACAGACGAACGCCGTTACAGAATCACCCACCACACACGGACCGAGCGGCGTGGTAACAGGCAGCGACAGCAGGAAAAGCGAAAGGAGGAATGGACATGGGATGACGTGTTGGATGGCAAAGGTTGTTACACTTGGGAGGATATACTGGCCGGAAGAGATCGCCTCCCATGGGAACAGGTGGAGGCACTTAGGAGAGCAGAAGCAGCCGGAGATAAGAGCCGACGATACGAGGGAACACGGTTGGCAAGGAAGCCCGAAAAGCAGCCCCAGAAATTTATTGGGGGGGGGGGGCTCAGGGAGAGAGTGGCAGAGTCAGGAGTCAGACATGAGCCAACTCTCCCTGTTAATCGTGAGGAGCAGCGATCAAAGGACTTCTGGACTTGGGAAGAGATATTGGACGGAAAAGGACCATGGGCACAGCCTGGTAAATATCGACGCCCCAAAGAAGAACTGGAGGCGGCGAGAGCGGAGAGGCACTGGTATGAAGAGGCAGCACAGCGACGCGGATGGAAGCCTGAGAGTCGGCCCCAAAAATGTATTGGGGTGGGGGGCTTACAGGGAGTATGGCGATGCCAGGTAGGAGACCTGCGCAAACTCCCTGTGCTTACCGGGGGGCTAAAGAGACCGGGCAGGCACCGTGTTATGCTAGTGAGCGCACGGTGTCTCCAGTGCGGGTGCATAGCCCGGTACGGGACATACCAGCTCTTCGTATTGGCCGGGCTAGAGTTGGGCAGGCTCGGTGCTCAAGAGCTCCAGTGCGCCTGCACGGTCCGGTCTATCCAGAGCCACCTCCACACACCAGTCCTCCGGTGGCAGCTCCCCGCACCAGGCTTCCTGTGCGTGTCCTCGATCCAGTACCACCAGTTCCAGCACCACGCACCAGGCCTTCAGTGTGCCTCGCCTGTTCAGCACAGCCAGAGCCATCCTTCTCTCTAGCGCTGTCGGAGCCTCCCGCCTGTTCAGCGCAGCCAGCGTTTTCCTCCTCTACAGCGCTGCCGGAGCCTCCCGCTTGTTCAGCGCTTCCAGAGCCTTCCTCCTCTACAGCGCTGCCGGAGCCTCCCGCCTGTTCAGCGCTTCCAGAGCCTTCCTCCTCTACAGCGCTGCCGGAGCCTCCCGCCTGTTCAGCGCAGCCAGAGCCTGTCTCCTCTCCTGCGCTGCCGGAGCCTCCTGCCTGTTCAGCGCAGCCAGCGCTTTCCTCCTCTCCTGCACTGTTGGAGTCTCCCGCCTGTTTAGCGCAGCCAGAGCCTGTCTCCTCTCCTGCGCTGCCGGAGCCTCCTACCTGTTCAGCGCAGCCAGAGCTGTCAGCCTGCATGGAGCAGCCAGAGCTGTCAGCCTGCATGGAGCAGCTAGAGCCATCAGCCTGCATGGAGCAGCCAGAGCTGCCAGTTTGCATGGAGCAGCCAGAGCTGCCAGTTTGCATGGAGCAGCCAGAGCTGTCAGTCTGCATAGAGCTGCCAGTCTGCATGGAGCAGCCAAAGCTGCCAGTCTGCATGGAGCAGCCAGAGCTGCCAGTTTGCATGGAGCAGCTAGATCCGCCAGTCAGCCATGATCTTCCAGATCTGCCAGTCAACCAGATTCTTCCAGATCTGCCAGTCAACCAGATTCTTCCAGATCTGCCAGTCAACCAGATTCTTCCAGATCTGCCAGTCAACCAGATTCTTCCAGATCTGCCAGTCAGCCATGATCTTCCAGATCTGCCAGTCAACCAGACTCTTCCAGATCCGCCAGCCAGCCAGGATCTGCCGGAGCCAACTACCTGCCTGAGCTTCATCTCAGTACTGGGCTTCCTCTCAGTACTGGGCTTCCCCTCAGTCCCGAGCTGTCCCTCAGTCCCAAGCTGTCCCGAGCTGTCCCTCAGTCCCGAGCTTCCCCTCAGTCCCGAGCTGTCTCAGTCCCGTTCTGCCCCTCAGTCCCGAGCTGCCCCTCAGTCACGAGCTGCCCCTCAGTCCAGTGGGGTTCTGGGTGAGTACTATTAGGCCATGGTCAGCGGCGAGGGTGGATTATCCCAGGACGCGAAGGGGAGGAACTATGACATTTATGGAGTGGGGTCCACGTCCCGAGCCGGAGCCGCCACCATGGACAGACGCCCACCCGCACCCTCCCTATGGTTTTGAGGTGCGTCCGGGAGTCCGCACCTTGGGGGGGTTCTGTCACGCCTTGGTCTTAGTATTTTGTGTTTTCTTTAATTATTTGTTCAGGCCAGGGTGTGACATGGGTTTATTGTGTTGTCGTATTGGGGTTTTTGTAGGCATTGGGATTGTGGCTGATTAGTGGTGTTTTTATCTTAGGTTTGGCTGCCTGAGGCGGTTCTCAATCAGAGTCAGGTGATTCTCGTTGTCTCTGATTGGGAACCATATTTAGGTAGCCAGGGTTTCACTGTGTATTTTGTGGGTGATTGTTCCTGTCTCTGTGTAGTTTCACCAGATAGGCTGTAATAGGTTTTCGCGTTCCGTTAATTGTTTTGTTTATATATATATATAGTTATTTCATGTATCACTATTCTCCATTAAAGAACATGAGTAACCACCACGCTGCATTTCGGTCCGACTCTCCTTCAACAGACGAACGCGTTACAGAATCACCCACCACACACGGACCGAGCGGCGTGGTAACAGGCAGCGACAGCAGGAAAAGCGAAAGGAGGAATGTTGGTTGTTACACTTGGGAGGAGATACTGGCCGGAAGAGATCGCCTCCCATGGGAACAGGTGGAGGCACTTAGGAGAGCAGAAGCAGCCGGAGATAAGAGCCGACGATACGAGGGAACACGGTTGGCAAGGAAGCCCGAAAAGCAGCCCCAGAAATTTATTGGGGGGGGGGGGTCTCAGGGAGAGAGTGGCAGAGTCAGGAGTCAGACATGAGCCAACTCTCCCTGTTAATCGTGAGGAGCAGCGATCAAAGGACTTCTGGACTTGGGAAGAGATATTGGACGGAAAAGGACCATGTGCACAGCCTGGTGAATATCGACGCCCCAAAGAAGAACCGGAGGCGGCGAGAGCGGAGAGGCGCTGGTATGAAGAGGCAGCACGGCGACGCGGATGGAAGCCTGAGAGTCGGCCCCAAAAATGTATTGGGGGGCTTACAGGGAGTATGGCGATGCCAGGTAGGAGACCTGCGCAAACTCCCTGTGCTTACCGGGGGGCTAAAGAGACCGGGCAGGCAACTTGTCTATAATAAGATGCATGCAGCTTATCTTCTGCCATTGCCTGTCGCCCTAGAAGACTAAATAAACCCTTGCTCACCAGAATCATTTATTCAATCGATAGAATGAATGCTTCAATGTACACTGAACAAAAATATAAATGCAACATGCAAGTTTTACTGAGTTACAGTTCATATAAGGAAATCAGTCAATTAAAATAAATTCATTAGGCCCTAATCTATGAATTTCACATGACTGGGAATATAGATATGCATCTGTTGGTCACAGATACCTTTTTTAAAGTAGGTGAGTGGATCAGAAAACCAGTAAGTATGCAGGCCATGGAAGAACTTGGACATTTTCAGCTTCCAGGAATTGTGTATAGATCCTTGTGACATGGGGCTATGCATTATCATGCTGAAACACGAGGTGATGGCTGCGGATTAATGGTACGACATTAATGGGCCTCACGATCTCGTCACAGTATCTCTGTGTATTCAAATTGCCATTGATAAAATACAATTGTGTTCATTCTCCGTAGCTTATGCCTGCCCGTACCATAACCTCAACGCCACCATGGGGCACTCTGTTCATAACGTTGACATCAACAAATCGCTAGCATACACTATGTGATCTGCCTAGTACAGTTAAAACCAGGATTAACCCGTGAAGAGCATACTTCCCCAGCGTGCCAGTGGCCATCGGAGGTGAGCATTTACAGTCAGGTCAAGATCCTGGTGAGGATGACGAGCATGCAGATGAGCTTCCCTGAGATGGTTTATGACAGTTTGTGCAGAAATTCTTTGGTTGTGCAAACTCAAAGTTTCATCAGCTGTCCGGGTGGCTGCTCTCAGACCATCCCACAGGTGAATTACCCAGATGTGGATGTCCTCTGCTGGCGTCGTTACATGTGGTCTGCCATTGTGAGGCCAGTTGGACTTACTGCCAAATTCTCTAAAACAACTTTGGAGGTGGCTTATGGTAGAGAAATTAACATTAAATTATCTGGCAACTACTCTGGTGGACATTCCTGCAGTCAGCATGCCAATTATTATTTTTAACCTTTATTTAACTAGGCAAGTCAGTTAAGAACAAATTTTTATTTTCAATGACAGCCTAGGAACAGTGGGTTAACTGCCTGTTCAGGGGCAGAAAGACAGATTTGTACCTTGTCAGCTCAGGAGTTTGAACTTGCAAACTTCTGGTTACTAGTCCAACACTCTAACCACTAGGCTACCCTGCCATCCCAATTGCATGCTCCCTCATAACTTGAGACATCTGTGGCATTGTGTTGTGCGACAGAACTGCACATTTTAGAGTAGGTGCACCTGTGTATTGTTCACGCTGTTTAATCAGCTTCTTGATATTCAGGTGTGGCATGAATGGATTATCTTGGCAAAAATGCTCACTAATATGGATGTAAACACATTTTTGCACAAAATTTGAGAGAAATAAGCTTTTTGTATGCATCAAACATTTCTGGGATCTTTTATTTGTTTTCCCTTTCCTCCTTTATCTCTGTTTCTCTTGCTCAGCAAAGATGTTTCGGGACCGGGAATAACATGCAATTACTCAAATAAAAACAGGACCATTTCCAAAACGCATCAGTTTGACTTGTTTTAAGGAAATGATAAGCTGTTAAAATGAACAGCCCAACATATTTTGATAAGATTTCAGTTCAGCTTGGATGCATATTTTATGTGCTTGAAATACTATCAGCTTTTATGATGCTGATAAAGATAGCACCTTTACAGACGGTCCCTAACTGTGAATTTCATTTTTTCAAGTAAAAATGTATATTTGGTGTAAAATCTTACTGCAAGAAACGCTAAATGCTGCAGGAGGTAATATTATAGAGAGGTTATAGACCTACAGTCAGTGTCCAGATTTCAGTTTGGCTACTATTCCATTTAACCCATCTGAACAGTACAGTTACCTTGATGCCATTTTGAAGACCCCGTCTTGTGACTATCGAATTTGTTTAGCACCACAATCAGCACAGATTACATAGTCGGCACTGCTTCCAACCTCTTTTAACACTTCACCAAATCTTTCCCAAACATTGGAATACTGTTCTGGCCCTCCCTTGTCTTTATTTTCATCTCTCCATTTCACAGCTTTTCTCTTATTAAATTTAACTCTGACAATGTCACTTTTGCCTCAGTGGATAGACATTAACTTTTTCTCCTCCCAAAAGTTCCCAAAAGAATTTGGCAATTGGCATGTATTCAGCACTACAGTTAGGTCCTAATGCATAGGCTACACACTAACGAGAGATAGAAATAATGAAAGAAAAACCTCAATGTGGCCTATAGATATGAATTGCACAAGAATTATACATATATGGATTTTTAATACATTGTTTTCTATTTATTCAACCTGCCAGCCACCCACTCGCCCTTCATCCACACAATATTTCATGACCCTAAACCCACCTGTGTATATAACTGCAGGGACCTGCACATCACAAGTGTGACGACCCACCGCGAAATCCGAACACCAGTCCAGGTATCCAGGATTTCAGGAGATTCCTTCAAAACTGGCCACTAGAGGCAACGTTGAGCTCTATTAAATCAAATCAAATCAAGTTAGCATTAAGTTAATGCTACATTTAGCAGCGGAGCAAACCAGGGTGCAGCCGCAGCATGAGGGGCAACCTTGGGGGTCCTAAACATTTTACGTTTGGAGCAACATCGAAATTTGACGTTTGGAGAAACGTAGGCAACGTAGGAATCTGAAGTCAAATTGGTCAAACCGGGAGACCTTGTTGATGTGCATGCGCAAGTGTGTGCAAGCATGCGAGTGCAGCCTATGTGCTGAGTGTGTGTGTGTGTGTGTGTGTGTGTGTGTGTGCGCATCTGTTGTTGGGATTCATAGTGCATGGTCTTTTTCACACAGAAGTACTGATGGTGTATGTAACTGCAGGAAGCAGAGAGCCTGTTCTCCCCCAGAAATGTGTGCAGGTTGCAGCCGCAGGGAAATCAATGTGTGTGTTTATGTGAAAGCAAGCGTGTGTATTTATACATGTGTCAGTGCAAACTGTACTATGTGGCTACATGCATGTAGGTGCTAAATCTGGCTGGGCCAGATGCGTCCGCCCACGTGGGAGTGATATAAAATGACAAGGCCATGAATCTGGTTAGGTTCCAGAAAATGTATGAGACCCGTTTGTTAAAGGATGCTAGGAGGTAGAGGGAATGAAAGGATAAGGATGCTAGGAGGTAGAGGGAATGAAAGGATAAGGATGCTAGGAGGTAGAGGGAATGAAAGGATAAGGATGCTAGGAGGTAGAGGGAATGAAAGGATAAGGATGCTAGGAGGTAGAAGGAATGAGAGGATAAGGATGCTAGGAGGTAGAGGGAATGAAAGGATAAGGTGGAGCATCTGTTGGAACATCTTGTAGAACTGCTGGAATACAGGCTTCCTGCAACTTGATTCATCATCATTTTTAATATGGTGCTCTGGCATGGCTCCTATAAAGTAAAGGAATGTTATGCAGTGGTTTAAAAGTACTCCTTAACTGTCACGTTCTGACCTTAGTTCCTTTATTTTGTCTTTGTGTTAGTTTGGTCAGGGCGTGAGTTGGGGTGGGTAGTCTATGTTCTTTTTTCTATGTAGTATTTATGTGTTTGGCCTAGTATGGTTCTCAATCAGAGGCAGGTGTCGTTCGTTGTCTCTGATTGAGAATCATACTTAGGCAGCCTGTTTTCCCCATTTTAGTTGTGGGTGATTGTTTTCTGTCTCTGTGTCTTTACCAGACAGAACTGTTTTGTTTTCGTTCGTTCTCCTTGTTATTTAGTTTTTTGTGTTCAGTGTTAATAAATATCAACATGGACACGTACCACGCTGCATATTGGTCCAATCCTTCATACTCCTCGTCAGAGGAAGATGAATCTCGTTACATTGTCTTTTTTTGGGGTATCTCTACATAACTATTTATATTTTTTACAACTTTTACTTCACTACATTCCTAAAGAAAATAATGTACTTTTTACTCCATAAATTTTCCCTGACACCCAAAAGTACTCGTTACATTTTGAACCCTTAGCAGGACAGGGAAATGGTCCAATTCACGCACTTATCTAGAAAACATCACCTGGTCATCCCTACTACCTCTGATCTGACAGACTTACTAAACACAAACGCTTCATTTGTAAATGATGTCTGAGTGTTGGAGTGTGCCCCTGGCTATCTGTAAAAAAAAATGTACAACAAGAAAACTGTGGCATCTGATTTTTCTTTATATAAGCAATTTGAAATTATTTTTACTTTTACTTTTGATACTTAAGTATATTTAAAACCAAATACTTTTAGACTTTTACTCAAGCTGTATTTTACTGGGTGACGTTCACTTTCACTTGAGTCATTTCCTATTAAGGTATCTTTACTTTTACTCAAGTATGACAATTGGGTACTTTTTCCACCACGGATGTTATGATGAAACCATTGCGTCTGGTAGATCTATCCTCACGATCTATCCACATCAAGGCCAGTGTGTTAGTGTCTTTATCTCTACGTGTGTGTGTAAACACTCCCTTGTGTACACTATCTTTCTGTCACATCTGCTCCTGCCATGTCCTCTAGTGCTCATCCGGTGTCTCCTTGCCCTGCCGCCACTCCCCCAGTGTTCTCTCCCTCTCCCTCTGTGTGTGTGTGTGATTGTGTGGGCGGAGACAGGTGTGCTGGAGTCAGAGCAGATCCCCACCAGCTGCAACCTGTTCCATAATCAAGACCTCTACAAATACTCAGTCCTGCCACTTCCACACTGCCAGATCGTAATCTCTGCCCAGTCAGTTCATGTTTATACCTGTTTGTTCCTGGTGTGCCTGTTTCTCCTTGCCTGACGCTGTTTTCCTCTCCGCTTCCTTTCCGCTCTGACTCTAGTCCCTGTCTCCAGTCCGACTTCTCATCACTTCTGCTACTCTGTCCTGGATTCCCCACTCTACTGCTCCCTTGGATTCCCCTCCGGACCTGCTTACCCTGCCCCACACCTCTCGCTCCAGCCTCCAAACCTGGTTTCCGGTAACCCACCCAAGCTTCCCCTGGCCTGCACTCAATCTTCCCCCCGTGTTTCAATAAACACCTTGGTTACCTCATCCCAGTCTCCTCGTCTGAGTCTGCTCTTGGGTTCACCTGTTCTGCTCCGCGTGACACTTTCTCTGTGTGTGTTTGTCTTGTACAGTGTATGTACTATGTCTGCTAGAACTATGACTGTGAATGTCAGTGGTGTAGATTTGGCCCTGAGGGGCCACTGTAGCTGTGCTGAGACCAGAGTTATAAGGTTGCTGTTTGTCCCTGTCTGCCTGCATGCCATGGGACGCCTGCCTGATCGAGTGACGCCTTAATGCAAGGTCGCCGTCGACGTGCTCAGCTCTGCCGGTATCAGTGTCACAGAGGATGCATCTCAAATGGCCCCCTAATAGGGAATAGGGAATAGGGTGCCTTTTGAGATGCAGTCACAAGGATTTCACTGAGTAGACTACACCATCTCTCTACGCCCTGTCTGACCTCTCAATGGATTAAACAACCCCACTACACAGCAACACTCAACGGGCATGCTTTGAATGGGTAATGTTGTACAACGGGGCTTGAAGAGTTCAACTTAGGGGTCGCAAACCCCTAGTTTTCCCCTTTTTTTATACCGTTGTCTACTGTAGTTTATGAAAATAGGTGTCAAGACAACCTGAATTTGTTTAATATCCTACAGTGGATATTCAGGGCTACAGACTGAGGAAAATATAGTACTTAGTCCTAGTCATGACAGTGAAGACCCAGCTCCACAGTGAAGACCCAGCTCCACAGTATGACAGCATAATGCACAGCTAGCTACAACTAGTGCTTTCCTTTCACACATCGGCTTTAATTGCTTTAATTGCTGAACCCGGAATCTAACCTCCTTTAGCCAGCTGAAGTGAGAAGGAGGCTAGCAAGGTCGGACTCATTTACTTCTTGTGCAACACTGATAAATGACCCATGGGAAATGAACGCCAGAGCAGTGTGTTTTTCAAGTCATCTTTGCTGAGTAATTATGAGACTTGTGCATTATTGTAGCAAGGTGCGGCATTAGCGTCCGTCGGGATGTCTACGAGTCTGTATGGTCGTATTCTGCTCCTCGACAGCTTCACAAAGCGCTGCTCTGCCCACGCTCAGACCCACCCGGGTAATGGTGAAGCATAACAGAGCTGATGCACCCTAAGCCTCCCTCTGCTTCTCTGGTTTTCCTGCTGCCGCAGATAAGAGAGAGAGAGAGAGCTCAGAGAGAGCTCAGCGAGAGCTTCTGACAGCTCTGGCTCTCTTTCATGCTCTTTTATTCAAGCACTTTGGGTGAATCAGTGAAAAGGCTTTAAAGTTGAGTCACCATCCTCTCCCTCCCCCTCTCCCCCTCTCCACACCCCCTTACCCGAGCGGGCATGACCACTTGGCAGCAGTTTGGGCGGCAGTCTCCTTTGTGAGCTGCTTTAACTTGATGTGCTCCTCTGCATGTGTAATAACACGCCCACTCCTGGTAATAAGCTGAATAAACCCAGGTGTTCTTTTGATGAGATCCCATGTGTACCACATTCGTGTCCTACTTCTTCTACAGCATCTGGAGAGAGAGAGAGAGAGACAATCCCTATAGAGGAGCCTATATCCCTGAAGAAAAATGTATTTGTAACAGAAAACAAAACCGTTCAAAACTGTCAGGAACTGTTTTTGAAACTATAACACAAAGGAAAACAAGGAAGAGAAAGGAGTCGACTGTTACAAGGGGAAAACAGTTTTAAGGCTTCTCTTATACACACTGCTACTTCTCCAACAGGTTATGTTGTAGATAGATTGTCACAGCAGTCTGAACAAATACCCCTTCAGTGCCTTTCTGTACATTCATATTTTATTTTCCTGTGAACCTTTCTCTTGGAAGACATGTTTGAAAGGCCACATAACAATCAGTAGCTGGGCAAGAGCCTTTCTGCATTGGGTGAAAATAAGACGGTTTGCCATTTACGTTTTTGCTCAGGGACCTGTGGGAGTGTGCAAGTGTTCCTTTGCACAAACTCAGCATGCCATTGTAGATGACTGAATAAAATATATATATTTATTTGAACCAAAAACTACAGTCAGCACATGCCTCCTTAGTTAAAAGTGGCATTAACGAATGTACTATTTTTGAATTCATCAAAATTGGAGTCCTGCACGGGCATGAATTTCAAGTCCTACCCTACACAGTCCAGATTGTTTCTGACAAATGTAAAGCCCGGCTCTACCTGAAACCCGGAATCAGAAAAACTCCCTCAGTTAGTAAATCCATTAGCTGCTCCTCTCTGTCTGTCACTCACTCAAGACACATGAGAGAGCAGCCAGATATGACTGTACAGTCGTGGCCAAAAGTTTTGAGAATGACACAAATATTAATTTTCACAAAGTCACGAAGTGAGTTTGTATGATGGCAATTTGCATATACTCCAGAATGTTATGAAGAGTGATCTGATTAATTGCAATTAATTGCAAAGTCCCTCTTTGCCATGCAAATGAACTGAATCCACAAAAAACATGTCCACTGCATTTCAGCCCTGCCACAAAAGGACCAGCTGACATCATGTCAGTGATTCTCTCATTAACACAGGTGTGAGTGTTGACGAGGACAAGGCTGGAGATCACTCTGTCATGCTGATTGAGTTTGAATAACAGACTGTAAGCTTCAAAAGGAGGGTGGTGCTTAGAATCATTGTTCTTCCTCTGTCAACCATGGTTACCTGCAAGGAAACACGTGCCGTCATCATTGCTTTGCACAAAAAGGGCTTCACAGGTAAGGATATTGCTGCCAGTAAGATTGCATCTAAATCAACCATTTATCGGACAATCAAGAACTTCAAGGAGAGCGGTTCAATTGTTGTGAAGAAGGCTTCAGGGCTCCAAAGAAAGTCCAGCAATCTCCAAAAGTTGATTCAGCTGTGGGATCGGGGCACGAACAGTACAGAGCTTGCTCAGGAAAGGCAGCAGGCCGGTGTGAGTGCATCTGCACGCACAGTGAGGCAAATACTTTTGTAGGATGGCCTGGTGTCAAGAAGGGCAGCAAAGAAGCCACTTCTCTCCAGGAAAAACATCAGGAACAGACTGATATTCTGCAAAAGGTACATGGATTGGAATGCTGAGGACTGGCGTGAAGTCATTGTCTCTGATGAATCCCCTTTCCGATTGTTTGGGGCATCCGGAAAACAGCTTGTCCAGAGAAGACAAGGTGAGCACTACCATCAGTCCTGTGTCATGCCAACAGTAAAGCATCCTGAGACCATTCATGCGTGGGGTTGCTTCTCAGCCAAGGGAGTGGGCTCACTCACAATTTTGCCTAAAAACACAGCCATGAATAAAGAATGGTACCAACACATCCTCCGAGAGCAACTTCTCTCAACCATCCAGGAACAGTTTGGTGACGAACAATGCCTTTTCCAGCATGATGGAGCAACTTGCCATAAGGAAAAAGTGATAACTAAGTGGCTCGGGGAACAAAACATCAATATTTTGGGTCCATGGCCAGGAAACTCCCCAGACCTTAATCCCATTGAGAACTTGTGGTCAATCCTCAAGAGGCGGGTGGACAAACAAAAACCCACAAATTCTGACAAACTCCAAGCATTGATTATGCAAGAATGGGCTGCCATCAGTCAGGATGTGGCCCAGAAGTTAATTGACAGCATGCCAGTGCGGATTACAGAGGTCTTGAAAAAAAAGGGCCAACACTGCAAATATTGACTCTTTGCATCAACTTCATGAAATTGTCAATAAAAGCCTTTGACACTTATTAAATGCTTGTAATTATACTTCAGTATTCCATAGTAACATCTGACAAAAATATCTAAAGACACTGAAGCAGCCAACTTTGTGGAAATTAATATTTGTGTCCTTCTCAAAACTTTTGGCCACAACTGTACTGCGCAAGAGAGCACGCACAAATGACTCAGCTTCAACATTTTAGTGATCGGTTTAGTGATACCCGAGCTCTGCCCGTACCCTAGTTATTGATGAATAAACAGGCCCTACCTGGCCCTAACCCAGGGGTTCTCAAATGTTTTTGGCCCACAACCACATTTGACATCTGAAGATTTTGGCAACCACACCCATGTGAAAAAATGATGTAGTTAAACAGCCTGTGTTTACTTTTTTATTTGGGGCTATGGCAGTCAATTTAAAAATGTTCTAACAGTATTTCTGATTGTCTTCTCAACTCACCATCACATACTTTTAATGTGGGGCAGTCATTAGCAAATGAGTCTGACATTATGTCTCTTAACTCACCACCACCAATGAGATGGGTGTGCTTGATGCATGTCGCGTCGGAGCTTCTTAACAGTCAGGGCGCTTGGTTGACAGTGCACACCTCATCTCTGCTGTCACATCCAACCTGGATCCATATTTGGTTTTAATGCAGACGAGAGCAGATATGAGCTGGCGAAGGGTAGCCTACCATGAGTTTTATGGTGCTTTCAGACGACTGAGAACTCAGAAAAATAAGAGGTCAAATCATGATGTCAGTGATATTCAGGTCGGAAATTATGAGGTCTAGAAAGAGACCCGAGTTACCGAGTTGGAATTCCAAGTTGGATGGCTGTTCAAATAGATTTTTCCCAGTCGGTGCTTGTTTCTTTCCGAGTTCCCAGTTGTCTTGAACGCACTGAAGTCGGAGATTTCAGAGTTCCCAATTGTTTTGAATGCAGCATACATTTTCAAAGGGAGACGGTCACATGACAGCTCGATCAGCTGTTCGATTTCACTTACCAGTATGTCAACTGCGCCAGGATCACAGTTAAATCGATTGAGAAGTCTGTCCCAAAGCGCTCTTCCAAGCGTTGGAGGGGAGCAGTCATCCCTCGCAGTGGTGTAAAGTACTTAAGTAAAAATACTTGAAAGTACTACTTAAGTAGTTTTTTTGGGTATCTGTATTTTACTATCTATATTTTTGGCATCTTTTACTTCTACTTCACTACATTCCTAATGAAAATGTTGTACTTTCTCAGCGTCTCAGCTCAGCTCTTTTGCCGCCAGTTGCTCTTGGTGTATCATACAATGTGTCCATATGGCAGAGGGAGACATATTCATAACAAGAGTGCAGAGGTCTGCCCTCCGTTCCGACCTTTTCCCATGATCTAGGGGTGCTCTCTAGTTTAATTTTATCGTTTAAATCTCGAGACAACTCTGATATAAAGTGTTTTTTCTCAAAGTTGCTGGGATGTCACGTGTCCTATTTATATCAGTACACGCATAACAACCGAAGTATTATGAAACTTCTGTTAGATAAAACAAACCACACGTAGCAAATAAGCCATTCCATTTTTTGTTGACCAAATTCGACACTCATTGATTTCTAAACAAAAACTCCCTGCTTGGTGCGCGGACGAAATAGCGCCACCTGCTGGAGAACACATATATTTGGCCTAGTTGTCCCTCTCGCATCGTCTCTTCCTCACTGCTGAATTGGCTCATGGGGCTGAAATAGACAGCTCAGTGGTACTGACATGGCTCATGTGGCTGAAATGGACAGCTATGTGGTGCTGAAATGTGTCAAGCCCTGTACAAGCTGCCTGACAGCCTGCAACATTTTTGTAAATAATGCACTTTAGCCTGCTTTCTATGTGTGGAACCCCTCATTATAGCACTTTGGTCCATCCGCCTGCTTGGTTTGAAGCTGCTGTGACCGTTGGAGTCTTTTACCTGGGTAGGGTAGATCTCTCAGTGAGTGAAGAGGGCAAACTGTTGTGAGAGCTGCAAGGAGACATTTAACATCATTAGACCAGATGAGATTGCATTAAGTGCATAGGCAGGCATGCAGGGAAGCAAGCAGGCATTCACCCATGCAGTCCCGCACGCACACCCATACACACTAAGGCTTCCATATGTCCTCTGTATGTAATGATCACTGGGTGAAGTCTGGCTCGCAGGGCTCTAAGTAGATGTGCATTTGGAGACAGTAACTCCAGAGCAAAGGCGTGGGGGTGGATGAGAGCCATTTCGTGACATTCACATGTAGCTGAAAGCAAATGTCTCATACCGACTCGGGCTGTCGCAAAATATGCCTGTCTGTCCTTACTACAAATACTTGTGTCCAAACTCACATGACACAACTGAATCAACTGATTGGCTGGAACTACTGTGGATCTCTTTGATCCATTCCACATTTACGCTGTTCCCAGATCAGTTCTGTTTTTCAGTGTCTTGTTTCAGTCTTATCTGGAAGTGGGGGAAATGTGTTGATGTAGTTCTGTGATTCCTTTCCTGATTCCTTTTTGTAGGCTCTTGTTGGTGCCTTTGTGTTTCCCATGGCTATGTCATATCCTTTGGAAATTCATTGTGAATGTATAAGTAATGACTGTTTTTTAACTCTCTCTTCTAGCAGTTTTTAGGTGGTAGAGTAAAATGCAAAGATTTAGTGATACTGACCAAAAAAAATGAAATTAATAGAAATGAATAGATAATACACGGCTACATAAAAAGTCCCTCACAGGGACGAGCTGCCTGATAAAGTTACCTGTCTGGTTCACTGTCTGTATAAGAGCTGTTAACCTGGTATGTGAGGCTCCATGCTTTGCCCCAAGTCTCTCTGCCAAATGTTCCCTGCTAATGTCAACTCGTTTAATGTCCCATGTTCTCTCTACACAGCCAAGATGGTTGTAGGAATCCTGCTGAACAGGAACACTTTCAGAGGCTATGTAAGGCTCCTGTAGATGTATGTATATAGGACTATAGATATATACTAGATATATACTAAACTATGTCTCCTGAATAGATAGAACTTCATAGTCATACTACCGTATAGATCTAGTATAGTTACCCATAACATATATGGAACTTATTTGTCATGTTGGCATCTTTAGCTTTGTACTCTAGGTCCCGTCTAAACAGAAGGGATGTTCTATTTTAAGTTTATTTGATTCCTGTTTTTTTCCCCCATTTTCAGGGTTCCTATGGGGAGTCCTAAACCTGGGATGCAGCTTGGCTATGGAGGGATGGCTGGAGGAATGGGTGGAGGAGGAGGTCAGAGACTGGCCAACCAAGAGAGCCACAGGCCGTTGCAGCAATCTAGCTCAGGCCCCGACCATGGCTCTGGCCCGGGTCAGGGCCATGGGCCAGGGATGGGTGCTGGGATGGGTTCTGGGATGGTTGGCGGTCAGGGTCAGCATGGCCAGAGCCCCGGTCAGCCCGGTCAGCACGCCTCCAGACGGAACCTCCAGGTGGACTTCAGCAGCTCGGGAGGCCGGACGGGTCGCTCCTCCTCAGCGTCTCCGGACCGGGGGATCACCCCCACCTCGCCCTACTCGGTGCCTCAGATCGCCCCCATGCCCGTCAGCAAGCTGTGCCCCCTCTGCTCCACCACAGAGCTGACCAATCCGCCGGCCCTGCCAAACTACAACACATGCACGCAGTGCCGCTCCACCGTCTGCAACCAGTGTGGCTTCAACCCCAACCCCCACCTCACAGAGGTAAAAAACACTGCCTGTTAACATGCTGACTCTATTACAGCTATATCTAGGATCAGGTATCTATACCTTAATACTTAGGGAATTAAACCAGTTTACTAAACAGATAAGCTCTTAAGGGGCATCATGTTAAGTCACAAAATTAGGCACATCCTCATATATCTAGACTCCTATTTCTCTCAGGCAGGCATGCACAGTCATTTTGACTTCTCCAATCTCTAAGTCTCAGACATAGAAAAGGCCCTTCCTTAATGAGTATGAAGGTCCTGTCCTCCGTCAGTGACCTCTGACCTCTCTCTCAGAGGGAGCCCAGCAGAGCCTGCTGTCAGTAGCGTCTCCGTCGGGCTTGCTCCCTGGCTTTTCAGCCTCTGTTTTGACAGCAGCCATTGACAGGAGAGTAAATCAAATCAAATCAAATCAAATTTTATTTGTCACGTACACATGGTTAGCAGATGTTAATGCGAGTGTAGCGAAATGCTTGTGCTTCTAGTTCCGACAATGCAGTAATAACGAACAAGTAATCTAACTAACAATTCCAAAAAAAAAAAACTACTGTCTTATACACAGTGTAAGGGGATAAAGAATATGTACATAAGGATATATGAATGAGTGATGGTACAGAGCAGCATAGGCAAGATACAGTAGATGATATCGAGTACAGTATATACATATGAGATGAGTATGTAAACCAAGTGGCATAGTTAAAGTGGCTAGTGATACATGTATTACATAAGGATGCAGTCGATGATATAGAGTACAGTATCTACGTATGCATATGAGATGAATAATGTAGGGTAAGTAACATTATATAAGGTAGCATTGTTTAAAGTGGCTAGTGATATATTTACATCATTTCCCATCAATTCCCATTATTAAAGTGGCTGGAGTAGAGTCAGTGTCATTGACAGTGTGTTGGCAGTAGCCACTCAATGTTAGTGGTGGCTGTTTAACAGTCTGATGGCCTTGAGATAGAAGCTGTTTTTCAGTCTCTCGGTCCCAGCTTTGATGCACCTGTACTGACCTCGCCTTCTGGATGACAGCGGGGTGAACAGGCAGTGGCTCGGGTGGTTGATGTCCTTGATGATCTTTATGGCCTTCCTGTAGCATCGGGTGGTGTAGGTGTCCTGGAGGGCAGGTAGTTTGCCCCGGTGATGCGTTGTGCAGACCTCACTACCCTCTGGAGAGCCTTACGGTTGAGGGCGGTGCAGTTGCCATACCAGGCGGTGATACAGCCCGCCAGGATGCTCTCGATTGTGCATCTGTAGAAGTTTGTGAGTGCTTTTGGTGACAAGCCGAATTTCTTCAGCCTCCTGAGGTTGAAGAGGCGCTGCTGCGCCTTCCTCACGATGCTGTCTGTGTGAGTGGACCAATTCAGTTTGTCTGTGATGTGTATGCCGTAACAGAGGGGCTGTCTCTCTGTCCTTCCCCTGAACATGTGGGCGGCACCAGGCAGGTGGGTTTCAGAGAGAGGAAGTGAGGGAGGAGGGGTATTGTTTGCCCCGGATGCGGGTGAAGCGGTATTCTCTCCGGAGTGGTGAGAGCCTCCGAGGCACGGTGCCAATGCCACTGTAGTGTTGAGATGAGTTCTGGTCCCAACTGCCATCATGTTTTATTGTGAGGGACATTTATATGCATTATATTCTGAGAGCAGAACCAGGAGAAAGAGAATGTGGGGAAATTATGAAGAGAGAGTGGGAAGTGGAGTGTTAGAGAAACTGGGCCAAGAGCGAGAGATGGGAGGGAGAGAGAAATAGAGAGAGGGGAGGGAAGTAGAGAGAGAAGGGGGAGAGCAAAGATAGCTAAGCGTATACAATTTGAAGAGCGTGTCTGTTCATGTATAAACTGATGATGGAATATGTATGTGCATGTTTACACTGTTAGTGATATGTACTATACAATATGCAGGTCACATTTTGTGATAAAGTGTGTGTTTGTGTTTGTGTATTTGTGATAAAGTGTGAGTGTGTGGGCTTGGTAAATGGCAGTAATTCCTCTCGAAGCGATGGCAAAATTTCCATTAGTCTACTGAGGCAGGGTGAAGGGTGTAGGGCAGAGGGTGGAGGGTGGAGGGTGTAGGGCAGAGGGTGGAGGGTGTAGGGCAGAGGCGGAGGGTGTCGGGCAGAGGGTGGAGGGTGTAGGGCAGAGGGTGAAGGGTGTAGGGCAGAGGGTGGAGAGGGGCAGAGGGTGGAGGGAGTAGAGGGTGGAGGGTGTAGGGCAGAGGGTGGAGGGAGTAGGGCAGAGGGTGGAGGGAGTAGGGCAGAGGGTGGAGGGAGTAGGGCAGAGGGTGGAGGGAGTAGGGCAGAGGGTGGAGGGAGTAGGGCAGAGGGGAGTGGAGGAGGGAGGGTGGAGGGAGTAGGGCAGAGGGTGGAGGGAGTAGGGCAGAAGGTGGAGGGTGTGGAGGGCAGAGGGTGGAGGGTGTAGGGCAGAGAGGTGGAGGGTGTAGGGCAGAGGGTGGAGGGTGTAGGGCAGAGGGTGGAGAGTGTAGGATGAATGCCCGGAGGTGCACTTAGGTGTAATGTGAAGAAGGGGCAGCAGAACAGAGGATGCGGAGAAAACATTCACCCCTCAGTGCTGAGGAGGAGGGAGGAAGAGAAAGTGAACATGAAAAAGAGAGAATAGAGAAGAGGAGGATGGAAAAGAGGACGAATAAGAGGAGGAGGGAATGAAGAGAGAGACTGGAGAGGAAAAGGAGTAGGAGATAGAGGAAGGAGTGAGGAGGGAAAAAAGAAGTTGAGCAGGATTTAAAACTAAGGGGATTAGGAAGAGATAAGAGCAGAGGGAGGTGTACAGGGGAGAGAGGGTGGAGATGGAAAAGAAGGAGGTGTACAGGGGAGAGAGGGTGGAGATGGAAAAGAAGGAGGTGTACAGGGGAGAGAGGGTGGAGATGGAAAAGAAGGAGGTGTACAGGGGAGAGAGGAAGAGAGGGAGGTGTTTATTTTTTATTTATTTCACCTTTATTTAACCAGGTAGGCCAGTTGAGAACAAGTTCTCATCTACAACTGCGACCTGGCCAAGATAAAGCAAAGCAGTGCGACACAAACAACAACGCAGAGTTACACATGGAATAAACAAATGTACAGTCAATAACACAATAGGAAAAATATATATATATTTACGGGGAAGAGTACTGGGAAGAGTACTGGGTAGAGTACTGGGTAGAGTACGGGGAGGGTACTGGGAAGAGTACGGGGAAGAGTACGGGGAAGAGTACGGGGAAGAGTACTGGGAAGAGTACGGGGAAGCGTACGGGGAAGCGTACTGGGAAGAGCACGGGAAGAGTACTGGGAAGAGTACTGGGAAGAGTACGGGAAGAGTACGGGAAGAGTAAGAGTCGGGAAGAGTACGGGAAAGAGTACTGGGAAGAGTACGGGGAAGAGTACTGGGAAGAGTACTGGGAAGACTACGGGGAAGAGTACGGGAAGAGTACGGGAAAGAGTACTGGGAAGAGTACGGGGAAGAGTACGGGGAAGAGTACTGGGAAAAGTACTCGAAGAGTACGGGGAAGAGTACTGGGAAAAGTACTCGAAGAGTACGGGAAGAGTACTGGGAAGAGTACTTGGAAGAGTATGGGAAGAGTACTGGGAAGAGGAAAGAGTACTGGGAAGAGTATGGGGAAGAGTACTGGGAAGAGTACAGGAAAGAGTACAGGGAAGAGTACTGGGAAGAGTACTGGGAAGAGTACGGGGAAGAGTACTGGGAAGACTACTGGGAAGAGTACTGGGAAGAGTACTGGAAGAGTACGGGGAAGAGTACTGGGAAGAGTACTGGAAGAATACGAAGCGTACTGGGAAGAGTACGGGGAAGAGTACGGGAAGAGTACTGGGAAGAGTACTGGGAAGAGTACTGGGAAGAGCACGGGGAAGAGTACTGGGAAGAGTACTGGGAAGAGTACGGGGAAGAGTACTGGAAGAGTACGGGAAGAGTACTGGGAAGAGTACTGGAAAGAGTACGGGGAAGAGTACGGGGAAGAGTACTGGGAAGACTACTGGGAAGAGTACGGGGAAGAGTACTGGGAAGAAGACGGGGAAGAGTACTGGGAAGAGTACTGGGAAGAGTACTGGGAAGAGTACTGGAAGAGTACTGGGAAGAGTACTGGGAAAGAGTACTGGGAAAGAGTACTGGGAAGAGTACTGGGAAGAGTACTGGGAAGAGTACTGGGAAGAGTACTGGAAGAGTACGGGGAAGAGTACTGGGAAGAGTACTGGGAAGAGTACTGGGAAGAGTACTGGGGAAGAGTACTGGGAAGAGTACTGGAAGAGTACTGGGAAGAGTACTGGGAAGAGTACGGGAAGAGTACGGAGAAGAGTACTGGGAAGAGTACTGGGAAGAGTATGGGAAGAGTACTGGGAAGAGTACTGGGAAGAGTACTGGGGAAGAGTACTGGGAAGAGTACTGGGAAGAGTACTGGGAAGAAGACGGGGAAGAGTACTGGGAAGAGTACGGGTAAGAGTACTGGGAAGAGTACTGGGAAGAGTACTTGGAAGAGTACGGGGAAGAGTACTGGAAGAGTACTGGGAAGAGTACTGGGAAGAGTATGGGAAGAGTACTGGGAAGAGTACTGGGAAGAGTACTGGGAAGAGTATGGGGAAGAGTACTGGGAAGAGTATGGGGAAGAGTACTGGGAAGAGTACGGGGAAGAGTACTGGGAAGAGTACTGGGAAGAGTACTGGGAAGAGTACTGGGAAGAGTACTGGGAAGAGTACTGGGAAGAGGGAAGAGTCGGGGAAGAGTACTGGGAAGAGTACTGGGAAGAGTACTGTGGAAAGAGTACTGGGAAGTGTACGGGGAAGAGTACTGGGAAGAGTACTGGAAGAGTACTGGGAAGAGTACTGGGAAGATTACGGGGAAGAGTACTGGGAAGAGTACTGGGAAGAGTACTGGGGAAGAGTACTGGGAAGAGTACTGGGAAGAGTACTGGGGAAGAGTACTGGGAAGAGTACTGGGAAGAGTACTGGAAGAGTACTGGGAAGAGTACTGGGAAGAGTATGGGAAGAGTACTGGGAAGAGTACTGGAAGAGTACTGGGAAGAGTACTGGGAAGAGTATGGGAAGAGTACTGGGAAGAGTACTGGGAAGAGTATGGGGAAGAGTACTGGGAAGAGTACTGGGAAGAGTACTGGGAAGAGTACTGGAAAGAGTACTGGGAAGAGTACTGGAAAGAGTACTGGGAAGAGTACTGGAAGAGTACTGGGAAGAGTACTGGGAAGAGTACTGGGAAGAGTACTGGAAGAGTACGGGGAAGAGCACTGGGAAGAGTACGGGAAGTGTATGGGAAAGAGTACTGGGAATAGTATGGGAAGAGTACTGGGAAGAGTACTGGGAAGAGTACGGGAAGTGTACGGGAAGAGTACTGGGAAGAGTACTGGGAAGAGTACTGGGAAGAGTACTGGAAGAGTACTGGGAAGAGTACTGGGAAGAGTATGGGAAGAGTACTGGGAAGAGTACTGGAAGAGTACTGGGAAGAGTACTGGGAAGAGTATGGGAAGAGTACTGGGAAGAGTACTGGGAAGAGTATGGGGAAAGAGTACTGGGAAGAGTACTGGGAAGAGTACTGGGAAGAGTACTGGAAAGAGTACTGGGAAGAGTACTGGAAAGAGTACTGGGAAGAGTACTGGAAAGAGTACTGGGAAGAGTAAGGGGAAGAGTACTGGGAAGAGTACTGGGAAGAGTACTGGAAGAGTACGGGGAAGAGCACTGGGAAGAGTACGGGAAGTGTATGGGAAAGAGTACTGGGAATAGTATGGGAAGAGTACTGGGAAGAGTACTGGGAAGAGTACGGGGAAGTGTACGGGGAAGAGTACTGGGAAGTGTACGGGGAAGAGTACGGGGAAGAGTACTGGAAGAGTACTGGGAAGAGTACTGGGAAGATTACGGGAAGAGTACTGGGAAGAGTACTGGGAAGAGTACGGGGAAGAGTACGGGGAAGAGTACTGGAAGAGTACTGGAAGAGTACGGGAAGAGTACTGGGAAGAGTACGGGGAAGACTACTGGAAACAGTACTGGGAAGAGTATGGGAAGAGTACTGGGAAGAGTACGGGGAAGAGTACTGGGAAGAGTACGGGGAAGAGTATGGGGAAGAGTACTGGGAAGAGTATGGGAAGAGTACTGGGAAGAGTACTGGGAAGAGTACTGGGAAGAGTACTGGGAAGTGTACGGGGAAGAGTACTGGAAGAGTACTGGGAAGTGTATGGGGAAGAGTACTGGGAAGTGTACGGGAAGAGTACTGGAAGAGTACTGAGAAGTGTACGGGGAAGAGTACTGGGAAAGAGTACTGGAATCTCAAATATATTTTGATTTGTTTAATACTTTTTTGGTTACTACATGATTCCATATGTGTTATTTAATAGTTGTGATGTCTTCACTATTATTCTACAATGTAGAAAACAGTAAATGTCAAGAAAAACCCTGGAATGAGCAGGTGTTCTTAAACTGTTGAACGGTAGTGTACGTAAATCTCCATATCCACATTGGGTACTGTTACTTTCAATAATAATGTGTAATAATTTGATTATTTTACAATTATTGCTATTCTAATGGCACACACAACTCTGTACACCTGTGTGAATGTGCGGGTGTGTGTGCCAGCCTGCAGGCCCTATCACCAGGCACCAGTGTGGTGGTGGCTGATAGGCTGCAGTAGACCCCAGGCTGAACAGACCCAAACCCTAAAGCAGGGATGGGTAACTTTGATGGGGGTCGAAGGTACCAAAAATCTGAACTCATCATAGGAGCCGCAGTCGCTCGTAGGTCTGCGTACCCACATCAATATCCCACAAATGCAGTCAGAGCAATAGCCTTTTGGGGGCCCTAAATGAAATTTTGCTGCAATGCTACATATCTTGCCAAGGGGAGGAGAGAAATGTTTACAGTTTTTAATATGATATCTGAGTGAGAGTGACTAGCATCATTCATGTCTGTGTAGTTTTGGTAAGTTAAATAGCCACTACTCTATCTCTGTGCTCCCCTTGTGTGGCCCTTGTGTAATTCATGTAATTCATGCAGTATTTGTAATGAAATTAGGCTTTTAGTTAATTGAAGGAATCACTGGTGCTTTTCTGTGACTAGGGAACACATATTTCCATCTTCCTTCCTCTCCTCCACCAGATGTATCCATGTAACCACTGGCTTGTTCATTAACAGATCAAATCAATCTCATAAACACTCAACCTGATCAGTATTTTAATTGGATCCACGAACATTTGTATGACGTAACATGCTGTTGACATAGCTTATAGAGTTGATGAGGCCAAAGATGCTTATTAGGCAGAGATTATGCTAGAGCCACTACACAGTGTTTGACTGTAATGTACAGTAACACAATGTAACGGTTTTGAGGTTATTGTTTGCAGGGGTTCCAGGTAGGTTGTGTCTAGCAGAGGAAATATTGCTTTCTACTCATTGATTGTGAGGGAATTAGTCCCGTCTGGTCCGAAAAAGTCAGTATGGACATACACTTTTCATAAACCCTTGAAACATTGAAAATAACTTCAAAACTGTTATTTTGCGTGGGTTGTATTACCAACATAAATGATCACACACATAATAATATCACAAACAATGAGCTCTGGTTCCTCAAGAAAAGTCCCATATCTCAGGCCTAAAAGAGTCCAGTCCGGTTCAGTGAGTTCAGTGAACTCAAGTGACCTTGGTCACGCAATGTTTGTCCGTTCTGAAAAGTGTAGACTAAACCCAGTCTCAATCATACAATCAAAATATCAACTCTTTTACCACACAACCATAAAGATTATCAAATCTCAGGAGTCTTCAACTACAACTGACCACAAATCAACACAGTATAAATCACACTCAAACAAATGAAATACCGTATGCAAAACAGTTGTGGTCAGTCAGACAATCCAATCCTCCTGCGGAGAAAGTCCACGACGAAACAGCAGAGACCAGCTGATATGCGTAGTCTAAAGGAAGAAATGAGTGGATCCGATCCTGGTTAAACTTGAGACCAGGCTACAAAGCACACATTTAAATACAACTAAACAGCCGGAGTAAAGAAGCTTCGGAACTGAGGGTTGAACACATCCTCATTGGCACCACCAACCATCACAACCCCCTTTTGCTCAGCTGATGCTGGCTATTTATTTGGGAATTAAGGGGGAAGCGCCCCATTGGAAGGAGAAACACAGACGGTTCAGACAAATTCAGGGCCGTCACAACATGTTCATGTGCACTCTGGCTTTTGCAGTGTTTTTGGTATCTTCTTGATACTGTAATTTAGTGTGTTTAACAATGGCTCCTTGTTGCAGTGTTTACAAATGATTGAGTGACTTTAGTTACAGCGAGTAAATCCAGAAATCTCAATATATTCTCGTCAAATGCTGTGCATATAGTGTGAGGGTGGATCGTAGAAGACATATATACAGCCTCAACCTTCTCTACCTCAATGTAGACTCTACCTGGGTTTACCCCATCCTTCATTCAAATGAGCTTGGGTGCCAGTCTGTTTCTGCTCTCTTGCCAACTCGTTGATGAGTGACAAGGAGTTGGCAAAAGAGCACAAACAGATCTGGGACCAGGCTAAATCCAAATCACATGGAACCTCATAACCCCTTCACCAGTGACATCAAGGTAATGAAGCACCCGCCGTATGGCTCCTCCCTCCTGCCTAATGTTTGTTGTTATTTGTGGCTGGGTGCTAAATTTAGACACAGCATGCACGCCGTGCCGTTAATAGAGGTGTGTGTTCAGAGTCATTAGCTTCCACTAGAAGTCATCAGCTAGCTTCCCTCTGGCTCTGCTCTGCTCTCTATCTCTCTCTCTTCTCTCTCTCGCTTTCTCTCTCTCTCTCCTCCCTCCACTGAGCCTGTTGTACTTGCATGTCACGCAGCGAAGACAAGACACCACACCACCCCAGACCCCTTTTTTACTCATTTACCCATAATCTTGCAGAAGTCTGGGACAGGAGCAGATAGGTTGTCAATCACAAAGCAGCAGAGATGATGTAGAGTCTGTGTTGTTGTTGTTTAGGAGGAGAGAGGAGGGAGTACAGAGAAGCTGAAGGCTGGGTAGCCTAGTGGTTAGAGTGTTGGACTAGTAATTGAAAGGTTGCAAGTTCAAATCCCCGAGCTGACAAGGTACAAATCTGTTGTACTGCCCCTGAACAGGCAGTTAACCCACTGTTCCTAGGCTGTCATTGAAAATAAGAATTTGGTCTTAACTGACTTGCCTAGTAAAATAAAGGTAAAATATTTTTTTTAAAATGTGGATCCAAGGCAGTGTCAGGATAGATTTCCTTGTATAGAGCCACAGTGAGGCAGGTGCTGCTCTCTCTTTCTCTTTAATTTAGTCTCTCTCTCCCTCTCGCCCTCTCTCTCTCTCACATTTTCTTCTCATTCTCTCTCTCTTTCTCTCTCTCTTTTTCTCTCTCTCCCTTTCCCTCTCCCTCCCTCTGTCTCTCAGTGCCTGGGAAAATGTCAGTGTGTTT